>NC_057805.1:377317584-377318150 GCF_018294505.1 Triticum aestivum
GACCACGCCGCCCCGCGCCCGGACGCCGGCGCCCACCCCGATGCTGCACCTCGCCGCACGTCTCGCCTTCCTCCCCGAAGCCCACCTCGTCGGGACGCCCCCCCGCCTCTGGATCGTTCCGCCAATGCCACCCGGAACGCCACCGCCACGGCCACCTCATCGCCCGGAGCTTCCTCGCCGGACTGTTTCCTCCACGTCGCCGTCGTCCCCGTCGACCACCCCGACCCCCGCTGCCTTTCCCCCTATCGGCCCCGTGAGCTCCGCTCCTCCTCCTCCTTCCCCTGTTCTCGTGCACGCAAGCCCACGGCCACACACGCACGCACGCGCCTTGGCCCCCCCGGTCCCCGACTGCCGCTCCCTGCGCGCGGCCCTGCTCGCCGTCCCCTCCCGTTGTCCGCCGTGGCCGCGCTCCGGCCGCGTCCAGTCTGGCCTCTCACGCGCTCGTGCAGGCCCTCGTCGTGCCCTGTCTCTGCAGCCCACCGGCCGGCCTCGCGCCGCTCCGGCCACGGCCGTGCTCGGAGCACCCCCCCACCAGCTCGCCGGGCCGCCGCCCACTCGCCGTGCCG
>NC_057805.1:377318220-377321863 GCF_018294505.1 Triticum aestivum
CCTGGGCACGGTGCCCTGTCGGGCGGGCTGGCGCCCGACGCCCGGCTCCGCCCCGCGCCTGAGCGCCCGCTTACCCGTGCGCCCGTTAGTGCCCAGCGCCCGATAGGCCCCCTGGGCCACTGACCAAATGGCCCCACGGCCCAGAGAACGTTTTAATAAAAAAAGGAATTAAAAAAATAAAATAAATAAAAATAAAATAAAATAATTAATTATTTAATTAACCCTGTTTAGATTAATCTAATTTAATTAATTAGTTTAATTAATAGTTAACCCTAATTACCCTAATCAGTCTATGACATGTGGGACCCACGTGTCAGATGACTGCTGACGTCAGCATGATGTCATGCTGATGTCATCGCAACACTGTTTTGGATAATGTTGAATTAAATAATTAATTAAAATTCAGAAAATGATTAAATCTTTAGAAAATCATATAAAATAATCCGTAACTCGGATGAAAATACTTTCTACATGAAAGTTGCTCAGAACGACGAGACGAATCCGAATACGCAGTCCGTTCGTCCGCCACGCGTCCCTAGCATAGTGAACCTGCAACATTTCCCCTCCGGTTCATCTGTCCGAAAACGTGAAACACCGGGGATACTTTCCCAGATGTTTCCCCCCTTCACCGGTATCACCTCATACCGCGTTAGAACACGTCTAGCTCTGCCTGTTGTCCTGTTATGCACTTGCTTGCTATGTATTTACTGTTTCTCCCCCTCTTCTCTTCGGTAGACCCCGTGACGATGCTGATGCCCCTGTGGTCGACTACGTCACTGACGACCCCTCCTTCTTGTTTGAGCAACCAGGCAAGCCCCCCCTTGATCACCAGATATCGTCTATTCTTCTCTATACTGCTTGCATTAGAGTAGTGTAGCATGTTACTGCTTTCCGTTAATCATATCCTGATGCATAGCCTGTCATTGTTGCTACAGTTGTTACCCTTACCTGCTATCCTACTGCTTAGTATAGGATGCTAGTGTTCCATCAGTGGCCCTACACTCTTGTCCGTCTGCCATGCTATACTACTGGGCCGTGATCACTTCGGGAGGTGATCATGGGTATATACTATATACATTATATACATGACACATGTGGTGACTAAGTCGGGTCGGCTCGAGGAGTACCCGCAAGTGATTCTGATGAGGGGGCTAAAAGGACAGGTGGCTCCACCCCGGTAGAGGTGGGCCTGGGTTCCTGACGGCCCCCGACTGTTACTTTGTGGCGGAGCGACAGGGCAGGTTGAGACCACCTAGGAGAGAGGTGGGCCTAGCCCTGGTCGGCATTCGCGGATATTTAACACGCTTAACGAGATCTTGGTATTTGATCTGAGTCTGGCCATTTGGTCTATACGCACTAACCATCTACGCGGGAGTAGTTATGGGTATCCCGACGTCGTGGTATCAGCCGAAGCTCTTCTTGACGTCAGCGACGGAGCGGCGCGCGCCGGATTGGACTGGAACGCCTACTAGGCTAGGTCTGCTTCCGGCCGCGCACGCAACATGCAGGTGTGCAATGGGCGATGGGCCCAGACCCCTGCGCGCATAGGATTTAGACCGGCGTGTTGAGCCTAGGTGGGGCTGCGATGTGTTGATCTTCCACGGCCGGGCATGACCCAGAAAAGTGTGTCCGGCCAAATGGGATCGAGCGTGTTGGGTTATGTGGTGCACCCCTGCAGGGAAGTTTATCTATTCGAATAGCCGTGTCCCTTGGTAAAAGGACGACCCGGAGTTGTACCTTGACCATATGACAACTAGAACTAGATACTTAATAAAACACACCCTTCCAAGTGCCAGATATAACCCGGTGATCGCTCTCTAACAGGGCGACGAGGAGGGGATCGCCGGGTAGGATTATGCTATGCGATGCTACTTGGTGAACTTACCATCTACTCTCTTCTACATGCTGCAAGATGGAGGTGGCCAGAAGCGTAGTCTTCGACAGGACTAGCTATCCCCCCTTATTCTGGCATTCTGCAGTTCAGTCCACTGATATGGCCCTTTACACATATACCCATGCATATGTAGTGTAGCTCCTTGCTTGCGAGTACTTTGGATGAGTACTCACGGTTGCTTTTCTCCCTCTTTTCCCCTTCCTATACCTGATTGTCGCAACCAGATGCTGGAGTCCAGGAGCTAGAGATCCCGAGGATGATTCTACATGGAGTTCGGCTTCGAGGAGTAGTTAGGAGGTCCCAGGCAGGAGGCCTTGCCTTTTCGATCGTTGCTACTTTTGTGCTAGCCTTCTTAAGGTAAACTTGTTTAACTTATGTCTGTACTCAGATATTGTTGCTTCCGCTGACTCGTCTATGATCGAGCAATTGTATTCGAGCCCTCGAGGCCCCTGGCTTGTATTATGATGCTTGTATGACTTATTTATGTTGTAGAGTTGTGTTGTGATATCTTCCCGTGAGTCCCTGATCTTGATCGTACACATTTGCGTGCATGAATAGTGTACGGTCAAATCGGGGGCGTCACATGTAACCTACTCAACTATGCTAGAGCCCATAATAGCTTGTGGCTGCACACGGAAGTTTCTAGCATGAAAAATCTCATGATCCCTTTGAGTCTGGGTGGCGGTCCATAGGATGATCACACGGGTACTCCGGGATATCCAAAAATACAGGCAACACTGGGTTCTCCAGGTGCCTCAATCCACCCAGATGTAAATTAAAGTAACCACCTTAAGTTGAACCATTAATTAACAATCTCACATCTGTTATGGAAAAACTCTCAAACCCAATCCACGTCTATGAGCATAGCATAGCAATATAAGCAAATGTAGAAGTAACTCCCAATGGTTGGATATAAATAGGGCAATAGGTACTACCTCATCTACTTCCCAAAACCCACATTTTAATCAGATCCTAATCATGCAATAGTTTGAGGATTGATCTAATGCAATAAAACTGGGTGGTAAAGAGGTATGATCAAAGTGTTACTTGCCTTGCTGATGATCCGTGAAACCTAGAGACTCATAGTAGCACGCTTCGCACTCCGGGTACTCTATCGCAAACAAACAATACATACATAAGAAATCAAGCAAGGGTGCATGGGTAAAACTCATAATAAAAGATCTAACCAGAAAGTTCAACTTAAGAACTCCGGTTTGCAAAAAGAATCAAATCGAACGAAGCAACGAAACTCAAACGGCGAAAGAAACAAGCTTCGTTTACTAATCTGGACCTAAGTCAAATTTTACAGTAGCAAAAACTTGTTTGAGTTGGTTAAATAGAAAGAGGGTTTCGAGATGAAACTCTAGGCGCTTGAATCGCCTGATTCCGATAAACGAGCGAAAAGTTATACTAAAACGAAAAACAGATCTGAAATCGTGATCGAAAATAATCGCGGAAAATCCGAGAAAAAGAAAAACCGACGAACAGGCTAACGAACGAACGTTCGCTGTCTGCGGTTAAACGACGAAAACCGTTCGTTAAAACGAACGTACGGACGAACGTCCGCGAAATAGGCTAAACCAAAAAAATAAAACTGATATAATAACAAAAAAAATGAACCAGGGTTTTCAAAATAAAACACGCACGGTTTTTCGGAGAAAACCAGCGGCGGTCAACCTCGGGTGTCGGGACGGCGGCGGTGGGGCAGCTCCGGCGTCGGGCAGGGTCGGCGGTGGGGCTCCCGGCGGC
>NC_057805.1:377322266-377344145 GCF_018294505.1 Triticum aestivum
GCTTGGGCTGGCGGGGTGGCCTCGTGGCTTATATAGGCCGGCCGGGCCAGAGTCCTAGCCGGACACAGCCCGGTAGGTCGGTTCATTTTTTTATATCGGATGTGCAGAAACAGAAAGAAAAGAAATACTAAACGGACTCTAAAAATCCCGAAATAAATTTTCCCCGTCCTCTAAAAATAAGCCGGACAAGATGAACATTTATTGGGGCTAAAATGCAATTTTGAAAAACGCATATTTTCCTAATTCAAATAAAACCCAAATAAAATCAAATATTTGTTTTTAATATTTTTCCTCCAATATTTCATTATTTGCGGAGAAGTCATTTTATCCCCTCTCATATATTTGATATGAAATATTTTCGTGGAGAAAATAATTAAAACAAATGATCCTATTTTCAAACTTTGAGAAAACCCAAATATGAAAATAATGAAATCCCCAACTCTCTCCGTGGGTCCTTGAGTTCCGTAGAATTTCTAGGATCGCAAAATAAAATGCAATAAAATATGTTATGCATGATGATCCAATGTATAACATTCCAAATTGAAAATTTGGGATGTTAAAGTCGTTCGGAATCAGTTTTGCGCAGTGTTAACTGAAACATGGATATATGACTCATATGGAGTCCGTTTGGCTCCACAAGTAGTCCAAACGATTGTGACGACCAGATGCTTCAAAGGATTCTTTCGTAGGGAACTTTTGGAGAACTTTCCTTAAGGAGTTCGTTCAGAAACTTGTATAGAAACTTTCTAAATGAGCACTTGACAAACGCATTTCGAGAACATACACAAAGTCCCAGCTATGGACCTAGTGCATCATCATACCTGAGGTCTCTAGCATTTCCCTACAAGTAATTGGATCTCATATGGTGATGTTTAGTGAAGTAGAATGGAAAAAATCGAAAGCAACTACACAAGAACTAGTCCGTAACTGTCGTTCGGAATCAGTTTTGCGTAGTGTTAACTGAAACATGGATATCTGACTCATACGGAGTCCGTTTTGGCTCCACAAGTAGTCAAAAAGTTTGTGACGACCAGATGCTTCAAAGGATTCTTTCATGGAGAACTTTTGGAGAGCTTTTCTTAAGGAGTTCGTTCAGAAACTTGTATAGAAACTTTCTTAATCAGCACTCGACAAACGCATTTCGAGAACATACACAAAGTCCCAGCTATGGACCTAGTGCATCATCATAACTGAGGTCTCTTGCATTTGCCTACAAGTAATTGATCTCATATGGAGATGTTTAGTGAAGTAGAATGGAAAAAATCGAATGCAACTACACAAGAACTAGTCTGTAACTGTCGTTCGGAATCAGTTTTGCGCAGTGTTAACTAAAACATGGATATCTGACTCATACGGACTCTATTTTGGCTCCACAAGTAGTCAAAACATTTGTGATGACCAGATACTTCAAAGGATTCTTTCATAGGGAATTTTGGAGAACTTTTGTTAAGGAGTTCGTTCAGAAACTTGTATAGAAACTTTCTTAATGAGCACTCGACAAACGCATTTCGAGAACATACACAAAGTCCCAGCTATGGACCTAGTGCGTCATCATAAATGAGGTCTCTTGCATTTACCAACAAGTAATTGGATCTCATATTGAGATGTTTAGCGAAGTAGAATGGAAAAAATGGAATGCAACTACACAAGAACTAGTTTGTAACTGTCTTCGGAATCAGTTTTGCGCAGTGTTAACTGAAACATGGATATTTGACTCATACGGAGTCCGTTTTGGCTCCACAAGTAGTCAAAACGTTTGTGACGACTAGATGCTTCAAAGGATTCTTTCATGGGGAACTTTTGGAGAACTTTTCTTAAGGAGTTAATCAGAAACTTGTGTAGAAACTTTCTTAATCAGCAATCAATAAACGCATTTCGAAAAGATACACAAAGTCCCAGCTATGGACCTAGCGCATCATCATAACTGAGATCTCTTAAATTTCCCTACAAGTAATTGGATCTCATATGGAGATGTTTAGTGAAGTAGAATGGAAAAAATCAAATGCAACTACACAAGAACTAGTCTATAACTGTCGTTCGGAATCAGCTTTGCGCAGTGTTAACTGAAACATGGATATCTGACTCATACGGAGTCTGTTTTGGCTCCACAAGTAGTCAAAACGTTTGTGACGACCAGATGCTTCAATGGATTCTTTCATAGGGAACTTTTGGAGAACTTTTGTTAAGGAGTTCGTTCAGAAACTTGTATAGAAACTTTCTTAATGAGCACTCGACAAACGCATTTCGAGAACATACACAAAGTCCCAGCTATGGACCTAGTGCATCATCATAAATGAGGTCTCTTGCATTTGCCTACAAGTAATTGAATCTCATATTGAGATTTTTAGTGAATTAGAATGAAAAAATGGAATGCAACTACACAAGAACTAGTCTGTAACTGTCGTTCGGAATCAGTTTTGCGTAGTGTTAACTGAAACATGGATATCTGACTCATACAGAGTCCGTTTTGGCTCCACAAGTTGTCAAAACGTTTGTGATGACCAGATGCTTCAAAGGATTCTTTCATGGGGAACTTTTGGAGAACTTTTCTTAAGGAGTTCGTTCAGAAACTTGTATAGAAACTTTCTTAATCAGCAATCAATAAACGCATTTCGAAAACATACACAAAGTCCCAGCTATGGACCTAGTGCATCATCATAACTGAGGTCTCTTGCATTTCCCTACAAGTAATTGGATCTAATATGGAGATGTTTAGTGAATTAGAATAAAAAAATGGAATGCAACTACACAAGAACTAGTCTGTCACTGTCGTTCGGAATCAGTTTTGCGCAGTGTTAACTGAAACATGGATATCTGACTCATACAGAGTCCGTTTTGGCTCTACAAGTAGTCAAAACGTTTGTGACGACTAGATGCTTCAAAGGATTCTTTCATGGGGAACTTTTGGTGAACTTTTCTTAAGGAGTTCGTTCAGAAACTTGTATAGAAACTTTCTTAATCAGCACTCGACAAACGCATTTCGAGAACATACACAAAGTCCCAGCTATGGGCCTAGTGCATCATCATAACTGAGGTCTCTTTCATTTACCTACAATTAATTGGATCTCATATCGAGATGTTTAGTGAAGTAGAACGGAAAAAATCGAATGCAACTACACAAGAACTAGTCTGTAACTGTCGTTCGGAATCAGTTCTGCGCAGTGTTAAATTAAACATGGATATCTGACGCATACATAGTCTGTTTTCTGCTCCACAAGTAGTCAAAATGTCTGTGACAACCAGATGCTTCAAAGGATTCTTTCATAGGGAACATTTGGAGAACTTTTCTTAAGGAGTTCGTTCAGAAACTTGTATAGAAACTTTCTTAATGAGCACTTGACAAATGCATTTCGAGAACATACACAAAGTCCTAGCTATGGACCAAGTGCATCATCATAACTTAGGTCTCTTGCATTTCCCTACAATTAATTGAATCTCAAATGGAGATGTTTAGTGAAGTAGAATGGAAAAAATCGAATGCAAGTACACAAGAACTAGTCTGTAACTGTCGTTCGGAATCTGTTTTGCGCAGTGTTCACTGAAACATGGATATCTGACTCATACGGAGTCCGTTTTGACTCCAAGATTAGTCAAAACGTTTGTGACGACCATATGCTTCAAATTATTCTTTCATAGGGAACTTTTGGAGAACTTTTCTTAAGGAGTTCATTCAGAAACTTGTATAGAAACTTTCTTAATCAGCACTTGACAAACGCATTTCGAGAACATACACAAAGTCCCAGCTATGGACCTAGTGCATCATCATAACTGAGGTCTATTGCATTTACCTACAAGTAATTGGATCTCATATGGAGAAGTTTAGTGAAGTAGAACGGAAAAAATCGAATGCAACTACACAAGAACTGGTCTGTAACTGTCGTTCGGAATCAGTTTTGCGCAGTGTTACTGAAACATGGATATCTAACTCATACATAGTCCATTTTCTGCTCCACAAGTAGTCAAAACGTCTGTGACGACCAGATGCTTAAAAGGATTCTTTCATATTGAACTTTTGGAGAACTTTTCTTAAGGAGTTCGTTCAGAAACTTGAATAGAAACTTTCTTAATTTGCACTTGACAAACGCATTTCGAGAACATACACAATGTCCCAGCTATGGACCTAGTGCATCATCATAACTGAGGTCTCTTGCATTTCCCTACAAGTAATTGGATCTCATATGGAGATGTTTAGTGAAGTAGAATGGAAAAAATCGAATGCAAGTACACAAGAACTTGTCTGTAACTGTCGTTCGGAATCAGTTTTGCGCAGTGTTAACTGAAACATGGATATCTGACTCATACGGAGTCCATTTTGGCTCCAAGAGTAGTCACAACGTTTGTGACAACTATATGCTTCAAAGGATTCTTTCATAGGGAACTTTTGGAGAACTTTTCTTAAGGAGTTCATTCAGAAACTTGTATAGAAAGTTTCTTAATCGACACTTGACAAACGCATTTCGAGAACATACAGAAAGTCCCAGCTATGGACCTAGTGCATCATCATAACTGAGGGCTCTTGCATTTATCTACAAGTAATTGGATCTCATATGGAGATGTTTAGTGAAGTAGAATGGAAAAAATTGACTGAAACTACACAAGAACTGGTCTGTAACTGTCGTTCGGAATCAGTTTTGCGCAGTGTTAAGTGAAACATGGATATATGACTCATACATAGTCCCATTTCTGCTCCACAAGTAGTCAAAACGTCTGTGACGACCAGATGCTTCAAAGGATTCTTTCATAGGGAACTTTTGCAGAACTTTTCTTAAGGAGTTCGTTCAGAAACTTGTATAGAAACTTTCTTAATTTGCACTTGACAAACGCATTTCGAGAACAGACACAATTTCCCAGCTATGGACCTAGTGCATCATCATAACTGAGGTCTCTTGCATTTCCCTACAAGTAATTGGATCTCATATGGAGATGTTTAGTGAAGTAGAATGGAAAAAATCGAATGCAACTACACAAGAACTAGTCTGTAACCGTCGTTCGGAATCAGTTTTGCGCAGTGTTAACTGAAACATGGATATCTGACTCATACGGAGTCCATTTTGGCTCCACAAGTAGTCAAAATGTTTGTGACGACCATATGCTTCAAAGGATTCTTTCATAGGGAACTTTTGGAGAACTTTTCTTACGGAGTTCACTCAGAAACTTGTATAGAAACTTTCTTAATGAGCACTTGACAAACGAATTTCGAGAACATACACAAAGTCCCAGCTATGGACCTAGTGCATCATCATAACTGAGGTCTCTAGCATTTCCCTACAAGTAATTGGATCTCATATGGAGATTTTTAGTGAAGTAGAATGGAACAAATCGAATGCAACTACACAAGAACTAATGTGTAACTGTCGTTTCGAATCAGTTTTGTGTAGTGTTAACTGAAACATGCATATCTGACTCATATGGAGTCCGTTTTGGCTCCACAAGTAGTCAAAAAGTTTGTGACGACCAGATGCTTCAAAGGATTCTTTCATGGGGAACTTTTGGAGAACTTTTCTTAAGGAGTTCGTTCAGAAACTTGTATAGAAACTTTTTAATCAGCACTCGACAAACACATTTCGAGAACATACACAAAGTCCAAGCTATGGACCTAGTGCATCATCATAACTGAGGTCTCTTGCATTTGCCTACAAGTAATTGGATCTCATATGGAGATGTTTAGTGAAGTAGAATGGATAAAATCGAATGCAACTACACAAGAACTAGTCTGTAACTGTCGTTCGGAATCAGTTTTGCGTAGTGTTAACTGAAACATGGATATCTGACTAAAACGGAGTCTGTTTTGGCTCCACAACTAGTCAAAATGTTTGTGACGACCAGATGCTTCAATGGATTCTTTCATAGGGAACTTTTGGAGAACTTTTGTTAAGGAGTTCGTTCATTAACTTGTATAGAAACTTTCTTAATGAGCACTCGACAAACGCATTTCAAGAACATACACAAAGTCCCAGCTATGGACCTAGTGCATCATCATGAATGAGGTCTCTTGCATTTCCCTATAAGTAATTGGATCTCATATGGAGATGTTTAGTGAATTAGAATGAAAAAAATGGAAGGCAACTACACAAGAACTAGTCTATAACTGTCATACGGAGTCCGTTTTGGCTCCACAAGTAGTCAAATGTTTGTGACGACCATATGCTTCAAAGGATTCTTTCATAGGGAACTTTTGGAGAACTTTTCTTAAGGAGTTCGTTCAGAAACTTGTATATAAACTTTCTTAATCAGCACTCGACAAACGCATTTCGAGAACATACACAAAGTCCCAGCTATGGACCTAGTGCATCATCATAACTGAGGTCTCTTGCATTTTCCTACAAGTAATTGGATCTCATATGGAGATGTTTAGTGAAGTAGAATGGAAAAAATCGAATGCAACTACACAAGAACTAGTCTGTAACTGTCGTTTGGAATCAGTTTTGCGTAGTGTTAACTGAAACATGGATATCTGACTGAAACGGAGTCCGTTTTGGCTCCACAAGTAGTCAAAAAGTTTGTGACGACCAGATGCTTCAATGGATTCTTTCATAGGGAAATTTTGGAGAACTTTCGTTAAGGAGTTCGTTCAGAAACTTGTATAGAAACTTTCTTAATGAGCACTCGACAAACGCATTTCGAGAACATACACAAAGTCCCAGCTATGGACCTAGTGCATCATCATGAATGAGGTCTCTTGCATTTCCCTACAAGTAATTGGATCTCATATGGAGATGTTTAGTGAAGCAGAATGGAAAAAAATGGAACGCAACTACACAAGAACTAGTCTGTAACTGTCGTTCGGAATCTGTTTTGCGCAGTCTTAACTGAAACATGGATCTGACTCATACAGAGTCCGATTTGGCTCCACAAGTAGTCAAAACTTTTGTGACGACCAGATGCTTCAAAGGATTCTTTCATGGGGAACTTTTGGAGAACTTTTCTTAAGGAGTTCATTCAGAAACTTGTATAGAAACGTTCTTAATCAGCACCTCAATAAACGCATTTCGAAAACATACACAAAGTCCCAGCTATGGACCTAGTGCATCATCATGAATGAGGTCTCTTGCATTTCCCTACAAGTAATTGGATCTCATATGGAGATGTTTAGTGAATTAGAATGAAAAAAATGGAATGCAACTACACAAGAACTAGTGTGTAACTGTCGTTCGGAATCAGTTTTGCGCAGTGTTAACTGAAACATGGATATCTGACTCATACAGAGTCCGATTTGGCTCCACAAGTATTCAAAATGTTTGTGACGACCATATGCTTCAAAGGATTCTTTCATAGGGAACTTTTGGAGAACTTTTCTTAAGGAGTTCGTTCAGAAACTTGTATAGAAACTTTCTTAATACGCACTCGACAAACGCATTTCGAGAACATACACAAAGTCCAAGCTATGGACCTAGTGCATCATCATGAATGAGGTCTCTTGCATTTCCCTACAAGTAATTGGATCTCATATGGAGATGTTCAGTGAATTAGAATGAAAAATGGAATGCAACTACACGAGAACTAGTCTGTAACTGTCGTTCGAATCAGTTTTGTGCAGTGTTAACTGAAGCATGGATATTTGACTCATACAGAGTCCGATTTGGCTCCACAAGTAGTCAAAACGTTTGTGACGACCAGATGCTTCAAAGGATTCTTTCAGGGGGAACTTTTGGAGAACTTTTCTTAAGGAGTTCGTTCAGAAACTTGTATAGAAACGTTCTTAATCAGCACTCAATAAACGCATTTCGAAAACATACACAAAGTCCCAGCTATGGACCTAGTGCATCATCATAACTGAGGGCTCTTGCATTTATCTACAAGTAATTGGATCTCACATGGAGATGTTTAGTGAAGTAGAATGGAAAAAATCGAATGCAACTACACAAGAACTGGTCTGTAACTGTCGTTCTGAATCAGTTTTGCGCAGTGTTAACTGAAACATGGATATCTGACTCATACATAGTCCGTTTTCTGCTCCACAAGTAGTCAAAACGTCTGTGACGACCAGATGCTTCAAAGGATTCTTTCATAGGGAACTTTTGGAGAACTTTTCTTAAGGAGTTCGTTCAGAAACTTGTATAGAAACTTTCTTAATTTGCACTTGACAAACGCATTTCGAGAACATACACAATGTCCCAGCTATGGACCTAGTGCATCATCATAACTGAGGTCTCTTGCATTTCCCTACAAGTAATTGGATCTCATACGGAGATGTTTAGTGAAGTAGAATGGAAAAAATCGAATGCAACTACACAAGAACTAGTCTGTAACTGTCGTTCGGAATCAGTTTTGCGCAGTGTTAACTGAAACATGGATATCTGACTCATACAGAGTCCGTTTTGGCTCTACAAGTAGTCAAAACGTTTGTGACGACAAGATGCTTCAAAGTATTCTATCATGGGGAACTTTTGGAGAACTTTCCTTAAGGAGTTCATTCAGAAACTTGTATAGAAACTTTCTTAATCAACAATCAATAAACGCATTTCGAAAACATACACAAAGTCCCAGCTATGGACCTAGTGCATCATCATAACTGAGGTCTCTTGAATTTCCCTACAAGTAATTGGATCTCATATGGAGATGTTTAGTGAAGTAGAATGGAAAAAATGGAATGCAACTACACAAGAACTAGTGTGTAACTATCGTTCGGAATCAGTTTTGCGCAGTGTTAACTGAGACATGGATATCTGACTCATACAGAGTCCGTTTTGGCTCCACAAGTAGTCAAAATGTTTGTGACGAATAGATGCTTCAAAGGATTCTTTCATGGGGAACTTTTGGAGAACTTTTCTTAAGGAGTTCGTTTCAGAAACTTGTATAGAAACTTTCTTAAGTTGCACTTGACAAACGCATTTCGAGAACATACACAATGTCCCAGCTATGGACCTAGTGCATCATCATAACTGAGCTCTCTTGCATTTCCCTACAAGTAATTGGATCTCATATGGAGATGTTTAGTGAAGTAGAATGGAAAAAATCAAATGCAACTACACAAGAACTAGTCTGTAACTGTCGTTCGGAATCAGTTTTGCGCAGTGTTAACTGAAACATGGATATCTGACTCATACGGAGTCCGTTTTGGCTCCACAAGTAGTCAAAATGTTTGTGACAACCATATGCTTCAAATGATTCTTTCATAGGGAACATTTGGAGAACTTTTCTTAAGGAGTTCGTTCAGAAACATGTATAGAAACTTTTTTAATGAGCACTTGACAAACGAATTTCGAGAACATACACAAAGTCCCAGCTATGGACCTAGTGCATCATCATAACTGATGTCTCTAGCATTTCCCTACAAGTAATTGGATCTCATATGGAGATGTTTAGTGAAGTAGAATGGATAAAATCGAATGCAACTACACAAGAACTAGTCTGTAACTGTCGTTCGGAATCAGTTTTGTGCAGTGTTAACTGAAACTTGGATATCTGACTCATACAGAGTCCGTTTTGGCTCTACAAGTAGTCAAAATGTTTGTGACGACAAGATGCTTCAAAGGATTCTTTCATGGGGAACTTTTGGAGGACTTTTCTTAAGGAGTTCGTTCAGAAACTTGTATAGAAACTTTCATAATCAGCACTCGACAAACGCATTTCGAGAACATACACACAGTCCAAGCTATGGACCTAGTGCATCATCATGAATGAGGTCTCTTGCATTTCCCTACAAGTAATTGGATCTTATATGGAGATGTTTAGTGAAGTAGAATCGAAAAGATCGAATGCAACTACACAAGAACTAGTCTGTAACTGTCGTTCGGAATTAGTTTTGCGCAGTGTTAACTGAAACATGGATGTCTGACTCATACAGAGTCTGATTTGACTCCACAAGTAGTCAAAATGTTTGTGACAACCATATGCTTCAAAGGATTCTTTCATAGGGAACTTTTGGAGAACATTTCTTAAGGAGTTCGTTCAGAAACTTGTATAGAAACTTTCTTAATCAGCACTCGACAAACGCATTTCGAGAACATACACAAAGTCCAAGCTATGGACCTAGTGCATCATCATGAATGAGGTCTCTTGCATTTCCCTACAAGTAATTGGATCTCATATGGAGATGTTTAGTGAATTAGAATGAAAAAATGGAATGCAACTACACAAGAACTAGTCTGTAACTGTCGTTCGGAATCAGTTTTGCGCCGTGTTAACTGAAGCTTGGATATCTGACTCATACAGAGTCCGATTTGGCTCCACAAGTAGTCAAAACGTTTGTGACGACTAGATGCTTCAAAGGATTCTTTCATGAGGAACTTTTGGAGAACTTTTCTTAAGGAGTTCGTTCAGAAACTTGTATAGAAACGTTCTTAATCAGCACTCAATAAACGCATTTCAAGAACATACACAAAGTCCCAGCTATGGACCTAGTGCATCATCATAACTGAGGGCTCTTGCATTTATCTACAAGTAATTGGATCTCACATGGATAAGTTTAGTGAAGTAGAATGGAAAAAATCGAATGCATCTACACAAGAACTGGTCTGTAACTGTCGTTCGGAATCAGTTTTGCGCAGTGTTAACTGAAACATGGTTATCTGACTCATACATAGTCCGTTTTCTGCTCCACAAGTAGTCAAAACGTCTGTGACGACCAGATGCTTCAAAGGATTCTATCATAGGGAACTTTTGGAGAACTTTTCTTAAGGAGTTCGTTCAGAAACTTGTATAGAAACTTTCTTAATTTGCACTTGACAAACGCATTTCGAGAACATACACAATGTCCCAGCTATGGACCTAGTGCATCATCATAACTGAGGTCTCTTGCATTTCCCTACAGGTAATTGGATCTCATATGGAGATGTTTAGTGAAGTATAATGGAAAAATCGAATGCAACTACACAAGAACTAGTCTGTAACTGTCGTTCGGAATCAGTTTTGCGCAGTGTTAACTGAAACATGGATATCTGACTCATACGGATTCCGTTTTGGCTCCACAAGTAGTCAAAATGTTTGTGACGACCATATGCTTCAAAGGATTCTTTCATAGGGAACTTTTGGAGTACTTTTCTTAAGGAGTTCATTCAGAAACTTGTATAGAAACTTTCTTAATGAGCACTTGACAAACGCATTTCGAGAACATACACAAAGTCCCAGCTATGGACCTAGTGCATCATCATAACTGAGGTCTCTAGCATTTCCATACAAGTAATTGGATCTCATATGGAGATGTTTAGTGAAGTAGAATGGAAAAAATCGAATGCAACTACACAAGAACTAGTCTGTAACTGTCGTTCGGAATCAGTTTTGCGCAGTGTTAACTGAAACATGGATATCTGACTCATACAGAGTCCGTTTTGGCTCTACAAGTAGGCAAAACATTTGTGACGACAAGATGCTTCAAAGTATTCTTTCATGGGGAACTTTTGGACAACTTTTCTTAAGGAGTTCGTTCAGAAACTTGTATAGAAACTTTCTTAATCAGCAATCGATAAACGCATTTCGAAAACATACACAAAGTCCCAGCTATGGACCTAGTGCATCATCGTAACTGAGGTCTCTTGCATTTCCCTACAAGTAATTGGATCTCATATGGAGATGTTTAGTGAAGTATAATGGAAAAAAATGGAACGCAACTACACAAGAACTAGTCTGTAACTATCGTTCGGAATCAGTTTTGCGCAGTGTTAACTGAAACATGGATATCTGACTCATACAGAGTCCGTTTTGGCTCCACAAGTAGTCAAAACGTTTGTGACGACTAGATGCTTCAAAGGATTCTTTCATGGGGAACTTTTGGAGAACTTTTCTTAAGGAGTTCGTTTCAGAAACTTGTATAGAAACTTTCTTAAGTTGCACTTGACAAACGCGTTTCGAGAACATACACAATGTCCCAGCTATGGACCTAGTGCATCATCATAACTGAGGTCTATTGCATTTCCCTACAAGTAATTGGATCTCATATGGAGATCTTTAGTGAAGTAGAATGGAAAAAATCGAATGCAACTACACAAGAACTAGTCTGTAACAGTCGTTCGGAATCAGTTTTGCGCAGTGTTAACTGAAACATGGATATCGGACTCATACGGTGTCCGTTTTGGCTCCACAAGTAGTCAAAATGTTTGTGACGACCATATGCTTCAAAGGATTCTTTCATAGGGAACTTTTGGAGAACTTTTCTTAAGGATTTCCTTCAGAAACTTGTATAGAAACTTTCTTAATGAGCACTTGACAAACGAATTTCGAGAACATACACAAAGTCCCAGCTATGGACCTAGTGCATCATCATCACTGAGGTCTCTAGCATTTCCCTACAAATAATTGGATCTCATATGTTTAGTGAAGTAGAATGGAACAAATCGAAGGCAACTACACAAGAACTAGTGTGTAACTGTCGTTCGGAATCAGTTTTGTGTAGTGTTAACTGAAACATGCATATCTGACTCATACGGAGTCCGTTTTGGCTCCGCAAGTAGTCAAAAAGTTTGTGACGACCAGATGCTTCAAAGGATTCTTTCATGGGGAACTTTTGGATAACTTTTCTTAAGGAGTTCGTTCAGAAACTTGTATAGAAACTTTCATAATCAGCACTCGACAAACGCATTTCGGGAACATACACAAAGTCCAAGCTATGGACCTAGTGCATCATCATGAATGAGGTCTCTTGCATTTCCCTACAAGTAATTGGATCTTATATGGAGATGTTTAGTGAATTAGAATGAAAAAAGTGGAATGCAACTACACAAGAACTAGTTTGTAACTGTCGTTCGGAATCAGTTTTGCGCAGTGTTAACTGAAACATGGATATCTGACTCATACGGAGTCCGTTTTGGCTCCACAAGTAGTCAAAATGTTTGTGACGACCATATGCTTCAAAGGATTCTTTCATAGGGAACTTTTGGAGTAGTTTTCTTAAGGAGTTCATTCAGAAACTTGTATAGAAACTTTCTTAATGAGCACTTGACAAACGCATTTCGAGAACATACACAAAGTCCCAGCTATGGACCTAGTGCATCATCATAACTGAGGTCTCTAGCATTTCCCTACAAGTAATTGGATCTCATATGGAGATGTTTAGTGAAGTAGAATGGAAAAAATCAAATGCAACTACACAAGAACTAGTCTGTAACTGTCGTTCGGAATCAGTTTTGCGCAGTGTTAACTGAAACATGGATATCTGACTCATACAGAGTCTGTTTTGGCTCTACAAGTAGTCAAAACGTTTGTGACGACAAGATGCTTCAATGATTCTTTCATGGGGAAATTTTTGAGAACTTTTCTTAAGGAGTTCGTTCAGAAACTTGTATAGAAACTTTCTTAATCAGCAATCAATAAACGCATTTCGAAAACATACACAAAGTCCCAGCTATGGACCTAGTGCATCATCATAACAGAGGTCTCTTGCATTTCCCTACAAGTAATTGGATCTCATATGGAGATGTCTAGTGAAGTAGAATGAAAAAATGGAACGCAACTACACAAGAACTAGTCTGTAACTATCGTTCGGAATCAGTTTTGCGCAGTGTTAACTGAAACATGGATATCTGACTCATACAGAGTCTGTTTTGGCTCCACAAGTAGTCAAAACGTTTGTGATGACTAGATGCTTCAAATGATTCTTTCATGGGGAACTTTTGGAGAACTTTTCTTAAGGATTTCGTTCAGAAACTTGTATAGAAAGTTTCTTAAGTTGCACTTGACAAACGCATTTCGAGAACATACACAATGTCCCAGCTATGGACCTAGTGCATCATCATAACTGAGGTCTCTTGAATTTTCCTACAAGTAATTGGATCTCATGTGGAGATGTTTAGTGAAGTAGAATGGAAAAAATCGAATGCAACTACACAAGAACTAGTCTGTAACTGTCGTTCGGAATCAGATTTGCGCAGTGTTAACTGAAACATGGATACTGACTCATACATAAAGTCCCAGCTATGGACCTAGTGCATCATCATCACTGAGGTCTCTAGCATTTCCCTACAAGTAATTGGATCTCATATGGAGATGTTTAGTGAAGTAGAATGGAATAAATCGAAGGCAACTACACAAGAACTAGTGTGTAACTGTCGTTCCGAATCAGTTTTGTATAGTGTTAACTACTCATACGGAGTCCGTTTTGGCTCTACAAGTAGTCAAAAAATTTGTCGACCAGATGCTTCAAAGGATTCTTTCATGGGGATCTTTTGGAGAACTTTTCTTAAGGAGTTCGTTCAGAAACTTGTATAGAAACTTTCTTAATCAGCACTCGACAAACGAATTTCGAGAACATACACAAAGTCCAAGCTAGGGACCTAGTGCATCATCATGAATGAGGTCTCTTGCATTTCCCTACAAGTAATTGGATCTCATATGGAGATGTTTAGTGAATTAGAATGAAAAAAATGGAATGCAACTACACAAGAACTAGTCTGTAACTGTCGTTCGGAATCAGTTTTGCGCAGTGTTAACTGAAACATGGATATCTGACTCATACGGAGTCCGTTTTGGCTCCACAAGTAGTCAAAATGTTTGTGACGACCATATGCTTCAAAGGATTCTTTCATAGGGAACTTTTGGAGTACTTTTCTTAAGGAGTTCATTCAGAAACTTGTATAGAAACTTTCTTAATGAGCACTTGACAAACGCATTTCGAGAACATACACAAAGTCCCAGCTATGGACCTAGTGCATCATCATAACGGAGGTCTCTAGCATTTCACTACAATTAATTGGATCTCATATGGAGATGTTTAGTGAAGTAGAATGGAAAAAATCGAATGCAACAACACAAGAACTAGTCTGTAACTGTCGTTCAGAATCAGTTTTGCGCAGTGTTAACTGAAACATGGATATCTGACTCATACAGAGTCCGTTTTGGCTCTACAAGTAGTCAAAACGTTTGTGACAACAAGATGCTTCAAAGGATTCTTTCATGGGGAACTTTTGGGGAACTTTTCTTAAGGAGTTCGTTCAGAAACTTGTATAGAAACTTTCTTAATCAGCAATCGATAAACGCATTTCGAAAACATACACAAAGTCCCAGCTATGGACCTAGTGCATCATCATAAATGAGGTCACTTGCATTTCCCTACAAGTAATTGGATCTCATATGGAGATGTTTAGTGAAGTAGAATGGAAAAAAAATGGAACGCAACTACACAAGAACTAGTCTGTAACTATCGTTCGGAATCAGTTTTGCGCGGTGTTAACTGAAACATGGATATCTGACTCATACAGAGTCCGTTTTGGCTCCACAAGTAGTCAAAACGTTTGTGACGACTAGATGCTTCAAAGGATTCTTTCATGGGGAACTTTTGGAGAACTTTTCTTAATGAGTTCGTTCAGAAACTTGTATATAAACTTTCCTAATCAGCACTCGACAAACGCATTTCGAGAACATACACAAAGTCCCAGCTATGGACCTAGTGCATCATCATAAAAGAGGTCTCTTGCATTTGCCTACAAGTAATTGGATCTCATATGGATATGTTTAGTGAAGTAGAATGGAAAAAATTGAATGCAACTACACAAGAACTAGTCTGTAACTGTCGTTCGGAATCAGTTTTGCGCAGTGTTAACTGAAACATGGATATCTGACTCATACGGAGTCTGTTTTGGCTCCACAAGTAGTAAAAAAATTTGTGACGACCAGATGCTTCAATGGATTCTTTCATAGGGAACTTTTGGAGAACTTTTGTTAAGGAGTTCGTTCAGAAACTTGTATAGAAACTTTCTTAATGAGCACTCGACAAACGCATTTCGAGAACATACACAAAGTCCCAGCTATGGACCTAGTGCATCATCATAAATGAGGTCTCTTGCATTTCCCTACAAGTAATTGGATCTCATATGGAGATGTTTAGTGAATTAGAATGAAAAAAATGGAATCCAACTACACAAGAACTAGTGTGTAACTGTCGTTCGGAATCAGTTTTGCGCAGTGTTAGCTGAAACACGGATATCTGACTCATACAGAGTCTGTTCTTGCTCCACAAGTAGTCAAAACTTTTATGACGACTAGATGCTTCAAAGGATTCTTTCATGGGGAACTTTTGGAGAACTTTTCTTCAGGAGTTCGTTCAGAAACTTGTATAGAAACTTTCTTAATCAGCAATCAATAAACGCATTTCGAAAACATACACAAAGTCCCAGCTATGGACCTAGTGCATAATCATAACTGAGGTCTCTTGCATTTCCCTACAAGTAATTGTATCTCATATGGAGATGTTTAGTGAAGTAGAATGGAAAAAAATGGAACGCAACTACACAAGAACTAGTCTGTAACTGTCGGTCGGAATCAGTTTTGCGCAGTGTTAACTGAAACATGGATATCTGACTCATACAGAGTCCATTTTTGCTCCACAAGTAGGCAAAACGTTTGTGACGACTAGATGCTTCACAAGATTGTTTCATGGGGAACTTTTGGAGAACTTTTCTTATGGAGTTCGTTCAGAAAGTTGTATAGAAACTTTCTTAATCAGCACTCGACAAACGCATTTCGAGAACATACACAAAGTCCCAGCTATGGACCTAGTGCATCATCATAAATGAGGTCTCTTGCATTTCCCTACAAGTAATTGGATCTCATATGGAGATGTTTAGTGAATTAGAATGAAAAAAATGGAATCCAACTACACAAGAACTAGTGTGTAACTGTCGTTCGGAATCAGTTTTGCGCAGTGTTAGCTGAAACACGGATATCTGACTCATACAGAGTCTGTTCTTGCTCCACAAGTAGTCAAAACTTTTATGACGACTAGATGCTTCAAAGGATTCTTTCATGGGGAACTTTTGGAGAACTTTTCTTCAGGAGTTCGTTCAGAAACTTGTATAGAAACTTTCTTAATCAGCAATCGATAAACGCATTTCAAAAACATACACAAAGTCCCAGCTATGGACCTAGTGCATCATCATAACTGAGGTCTCTTGCATTTCCCTACAAGTAATTGTATCTCATATGGAGATGTTTAGTGAAGTAGAATGGAAAAAAATGGAACGCAACTACACAAGAACTAGTCTGTAACTGTCGGTCGGAATCAGTTTTGCGCAGTGTTAACTGAAACATGGATATCTGACTCATACAGAGTCCATTTTTGCTCCACAAGTAGGCAAAACGTTTGTGACGACTAGATGCTTCACAAGATTCTTTCATGGGGAACTTTTGGAGAACTTTTCTTATGGAGTTCGTTCAGAAAGTTGTATAGAAACTTTCTTAATCAGCACTCGACAAACGCATTTCGAGAACATACACAAAGTCCCAGCTATGGACCTAGTGCATCATCATAACTGAGGTCTCTTGCATTTGCCTACAAGTAATTGGATCTCATATGGAGATGTTTAGTGTAGTAGAATGGAAAAAATCTAATGCAACTACACAAGAACTAGTCTGTAACTGTCGTTCTGAATGAGTTTTGCGCAGTGTTAACTGAAACATGGATATCTGACACATCCAGAGTCTGTTTTGGCTCCACAAGTAGTCAAAATGTTTGTGACGACCAGATGCTTCAATGGATTCTTTCATAGGTAACTTTTGGAGAACTTTTGTTAAGGAGTTCGTTCAGAAACTTGTATAGAAACTTTCTCAATGAGCACTTGACAAACGCATTTCGAGAACATACACAAAGTCCCAGCTATGGACCTAGTGCATTATCATAAATGAGGTCTCTTTCATTTCCCTACAAGTAATTGGATCTCATATGGAGATGTTTAGTGAATTAGAATGAAAAAAATGGAATGCAACTACACAAGAACTAGTGTGTAACTGTCGTTCGGAATTAGTTTTGCGCAGTGTTAACTGAAACATTGATATCTGACTCATACATAGTCTGTTTTGGCTCCACAAGTAGTCAAAACGTTTGCGACGACAAGATGCTTCAAATGATTCTTTCATGGGGAACTTTTGGAGTACTTTTGTTAAGGCGTTCGTTCAGAAACTTGTATAGAAACTTTATTAATCAACAATCAATAAACGCATTTCGAAAACAAACACAAAGTCCCAGCTATGGACCTAGTGCATCATCATAACTGAGGTCACTTGCATTTCCCTACAAGTAATTGGATCTCATATGGAGATGTTTAGTGAAGTAGAATGGAAAAAATGGAATGCAACTACACAAGAACTAGTCTGTAACTGTCGTTCGGAATCTGTTTTGCGCAGTGTTAACTGAAACATGGATATCTGACTCATACAGAGTCCGTTTTGGCTCCACAAGTAGTCAAAATGTTTGTGACGACTAGATGCTTCAAAGGATTCTTTCATGGGGAACTTTTGGAGAACTTTTCATATGGAGTTCGTTCAGAAACTTGTATAGAAACTTTCTTAATCAGCACTCGACAAACGCATTTCGAGAACATACACAAAGTCCCAGCTATGGACCTAGTGCATCATCATAACTGAGGTCTCTTGCATTTTCCTATAAGTAATTGGATCTCATATGGAGATGTTTAGTGAAGTAGAATGGAAAAGATCGAATGCAACTACACAAGAACTCGTCTGTAACTGTCGTTCGGAATCAGGTTTGCGCAGTGTTAACTAAAACATGGATATCTGACTCATACGGAGTCTGTTTTGGCTCCACAAGTAGTAAAAAAATTTGTGACGACCAGATGCTTCAATGGATTCTTTCATAGGGAACTTTTGGAGAACTTTTGTTAAGGAGTTCGTTCAGAAACTTGTATAGAAACTTTCTTAATGAGCACTCGACAAACGCATTTCGAGAACATACACAAAGTCCCAGCTATGGACCTAGTGCATCATCATAAATGAGGTCTCTTGCATTTCCCTACAAGTAATTGGATCTCATATGGAGATGTTTAGTGAATTAGAATGAAAAAAATGGAATGCAACTACACAAAAACTAGTGTGTAACTGTCGTTCGGAATCAGTTTTGCGCAGTGTTAACTGAAACATGGATAACTGACTCATACAGAGTCCGTTTTGGCTCCACAAGTAGTCAAAACGTTTGTGACGGCCAGATACTTGAAAGGATTCTTTCATTGGGAACTTTTGGAGAACTTTTCTTAAGGAGTTCATTCAGAAACTTGTATAGAAACTTTCTTAATCAGCAATCAATAAACGCATTTGTAAAACATACACAAAGTCCCAGCTATGGACCTAGTGCATCATCATAACTGAGGTCTCTTGCATTTAACTACAAGTAATTGGATATCTTATGGAGATGTTTAGTGAAGTAGAATGGAAAAAAATGGAATGCAACTACACAAGAACTAGTCTGTAACTCTCGTTCGGAATCAGTTTTGCGCAGTGTTAACTGAAACATGGATATCTGACTCATACAGAGTCCGTTTTGGCTCCACAAGTAGTCAAAACGTTTGTGAAAACTAGATGCTTCAAAGGATTCTTTCATGGGGAACTTTTGGAGAACTTTTCTTAAGGAGTTCGTTCAGAAACTTGTATAGAAACTTTCTTAATTAGCACTCGACAAACGCATTTTGAGAACATACACAAAGTCCCAGCTATGGACCTGGTGCATCATCATAACTGAGGTCTCTTGCATTTGCCTATAAGTAATTGGATCTCATATGGAGATGTTAAGTGAAGTAGAATGGAAAAAATCGAATGCAACTACACAAGAACTAGTCTGTAACTGTCGTTCGGAATCAGTTTTGCGCAGTGTTAACGGAAACATGGATATCTTACTCATACGGAGTCTCTTTTGGCTCGACAAGTAGTCAAAACGTTTGTGATGACCAGATGATTCAATGGATTCTTTCATAGGTAACTTTTGGAGAACTTTTGTTAAGGAGTTCGTTCAGAAACTTGTATAGAAACTTTCTTAATGAGCACTGCACAAACGCATTTCGAGAACATACACAAAGTCCTAGCTATGGACCTAGTGCATCATCATAAATTAGGTCTCTTGCATTTCCCTACAAGTAATTGGATCTCATATGGAGATGTTTAGTGAATTAGAATGAAAAAAATGGAATGCAACTACACAAGAACTAGTCTGTAACTGTCGTTCGGAATCAGTTTTGCGCAGTGTTAACTGAAACATGGATATCTGCTCATACAGAGTTCGTTTTGGCTCCAAAAGTAGTCAAAACGTTTGTGACGACCAGATGCTTCAAAGTATTCTTTCATGGGGAACTTTTGGAGAACTTTTCTTAAGGAGTTCGTTCAAAAACTTGTATAGAAACTTTCTTAATCAGCAATCAATAAACGCATTTGTAAAACATACACAAAGTCCCAGCTATGGACCTAGTGCATCATCATAACTGAGGTCTCTTGCATTTAACTACAAGTAATTGGATATCAAATGAAGATGTTCAGTGAAGTAGAATGGAAAAAAATGGAATGCAACTACACAAGAACTAGTCTGTAACTCTCGTTCGGAATCAGTGTTGCGCAGTGTTAACTGAAACATGGATATCTGACTCATACAGAGTCCATTTTGGCTCCACAAGTAGGCAAAACATTTTTGACAACTAGATGCTTCAAAGGATTCTTTCATTAGGAACTTTTGGAGAACTTTTCTTAAGGAGTTCGTTCAGAAACTTGTATAGAAACTTTCTTAATCAGCACTCGACAAACGCATTTCGAGAACATACACAAAGTCCCAGCTATGGACCTGGTGCATCATCATAACTGAGGTCTCTTGCATTTTCCTACAAGTAATTGGATCTCATATGGAGATGTTTAGTGAAGTAGAATGGAAATAATCGAATGCAACTACACAAGAACTAGTCTGTAACTCTCGTTCGGAATCAGTTTTGCGCAGTGTTAACTGAAACATGGATATCTGACTCATACGGAGTCTGTTTTGGCTCCACAAGTAGGCAAAACATTTGTGATGACCAGATGCTTCAATGGATTCTTTCATAGGTAACTTTTGGAGAACTTTTGTTAAGGAGTTCGTTCAGAAACTTGTATAGAAACTTTCTTAATGAGCACTCGACAAACGCATTTCGAGAACATACACAAAGTCCCAGCTATGGACCTAGTGGATCATCATAACTGAGGTCTCTTGCATTTCCCTACAAGTAATTGGATCTCATATGGAGATGTTTAGTGAAGTAGAATGGAAAAAAATGGAATGCAACTACACAAGAACTAGTTTGTAACTGTCGTTCGGAATCAGTTTTGCGCAGTGTTAACTGAAACATGGATATATGACTCACACAGAGTCCGTTTTGGCTCCACAAGTAGTCAAAACGTTTGTGACAACTAGATGCTTCAAAGGATTCTTTCATGGGGAACTTTTGGAGTACTTTTCTTAAGGAGTCCGTTCAGAAACTTGTATAGAAACTTTCTTAATCAGCACTCGACAAACGCATTTCGAGAACATACACAAAGTCCTAGCTATGGACCTAGTGCATCATCATAACTGAGGTTTCTTGCATTTGTCTACAAGTAATTGGATCTCATATGGAGATGTTTAGTGAAGTAGAATGGAAAAAATCGAATGCAACTACACAAGAACTAGTCTTTAACTGTCGTTCGGAATCAGTTTTGCGCAGTGTTAACTGAAACATGGATATGTGTAACATCCCAAATTTTCAATTTGCTATGTTATACATAGATCATCTTTGCATATCATGTTTTATTGCATTTTGACAAATCCTCGATAAATCCTAAGCAACTCAAGGACCCTCGGAGAGAGTTGGGGATTTTTCTCGAATTTTCATATTTGATTTTCATCAAATAATAAGACGAGGATTTTGGTTTTAATTATTTTTTTCTCCGGAAAATATTTCATTTTAAAAATAAACGAGAGGAGAAAATATGACTTCTCCAAAATATTGCATATTTTCAAAATATTTATTTTGTGTTAAAAAAATGTTCATCCTATTCTAGATTTTCTAACTAGACGGGGAAAATTTATTTTATATTTTCTGATTTTTATTTATTTTTCTGTGAATTATTCTCCGCGAAACGTTTTAAAAAAAAACTGCGCGCGCGCCCGCGCTGGGCCGAGCCCAGGCCGCCGGCCCGACCCCGCGCCCTCTCCTCCTCGCGCACGGC
>NC_057805.1:377344700-377368703 GCF_018294505.1 Triticum aestivum
GAGCACGCCCCCGACGAGGTACCTCGCCGCCCGTTCGGTTGCCGGTTTTCTTTTAAAAAAACCCTTTGTTTTAAAAAAAACCCTAGATCGGTTTTTTTTCGGTTTTATTATTTGCGAGCGTTTACCGAACCGTTCGTTTTAACGAACATGTTCGTCGGTTTTTCTCTGTTAACGAACGTCCGTTCTTTAACCGTTCGTCCGTTTTTCTTTTTCGTCGGATTTTTCTACGATTATCTCAGATTCGATTTCTGATTGAATCTTCGTTTCTGTTTAACTTCTCGCTCGTTTATCGGAATCAGGCGATTCAAGCGCCTAGAGTTTCGTCTCGAAATTATCTTTCCGTTTAACCTACTCAAACAAGTTTTTGCTACAGTAAAATTTGACCTAGATCCAGATTAGTAAACGAAGCTTCTTTCTTTCGCCGTTTGACTTTCGTTGCTTCGTTCGAGTTGATTTTTTTGTAAACCGGAGTTCTTAAGTTGAACTTTCTGGTTGGATCTTTCATTCGAGTTTTAACTGTGCATTAGATGAGTACTGATTGTATGCTTGTTTGTTTGCGATAGAGTACCCGGAGTGTGCCGCTTGTTACTTCGACTCGTTAGGTTTTGCGGATCATCAGCAAGGCAAGTAACACTTTGATCATACTTTTCATACCCAGTTTTATTGCATTAGATCTTTTCCTCAAACAATTGCATGATTAGGATCTAATTAAATTGTGGGTATTGGGAAGTAGTTGAGTTAGTACCTATTACCTGTTTTCTATTCAAACCCTTGGGAGTTACTTCTACGCTGCTTTTATTATTGCCATGCTGTGCTCGTAGACGTGGATGGGTTTGAGTGATATTCATGACAGATGTGAGATGTTTATTAATGGTTCAACTTAAGGTGGCAACTAAAACTCACATCTGGGTGGATTGAGGCACCTGGAGAACCCAGTGTTGTCTGATTTTATAAGGTCCGCCACCCAGGCTCAAAGGGATCATAAGATTATTCATGCTAGAAACTTCCGTGTGCAGCCACAAGCTATTATGGGCTCTAGCATAGTTGAGTAGGTTACAAGATCTCTTGAAGAGGTGGGCTAGCAGATGTAGGGGAAAGTAGGTGTACCGGTCCATCCAGAGTAAAGAGTGATTGTTTCTGAAAGGCTGTGTCTCGGTCATCCGTTTCTCAAACATCATGTAGTGCGAGAATCAAGCGGAGGCGATTGAGTCTTGTGGGGAAAAGTGCGCAAACCTCTGCAGAGTGTACAAACTAATCATGGTTAGCCATGTCCCCGGTTATGGACAACTTGAGTATCTAGTACCTGGATTATCATTTGAATCTCATCACTATGTTACTTTTAATTAATTTTGTTGGGTTAATGATGACACCTAATTGGGATTGAGTTGGAGGTACCTTCTCAATGTTTCACAACCACCATGATAGTTAAATAAAATTTATTCCTTTGATGTAGGATAAAATTGGCTTTTCGCAAAACTGTAACCATAGAGCTTTCCACCAGCCATATATGCATGTAGTATAGCATTATTATTGTTCATTACTCTCTATGTGCTACATTGCCAGCATATCCTATGTGCTGACCCGTTTTCGGGCTGCAACGTTTCATGTTGCAGACTTTTCAGACGACGAGTAAGGTGCCTTAGGTCGTGGTCTTATACTCAGTGATGCCGCTGGAGTTGATGGACTCACTTATCTTCCAAGTCTTCCGCTGTTATCGTTGTTAGATGGCCTTAAGCCATGTTTATCATACTTAATCTCTTTGGAGATATTCGATGTAATAAGTGTGTGATTGCTACTCTGTTATAAATCCTCCATTTGTACTGTGCGTGTCAGCATTACTGATCCAGGGATGACACTGGTGCACAGTAGCACAGGCCATTTGAGGTCTGGTCGCTACAAAGTTGGTATCAAAGCACACGCTGACTGTAGGACACGACCACTAAGCTTAAGCCCTAGAAAGCTTCTCTCTTCTCATTTCTGACCCCTCTCCTTTTTCTACTCTTTTAGGAATGGCGAATGCAAGGAGCAAGTTCATGCAACCAGATGAAGACACGCCGTTTGGTCGACACTTGAAGGAAGTCACCAAGTACTTGAACATAGGAATACCAAGCATCACCGGAACCTACAACGCCACATTACCTGAAGAGGAGAGCTGGAAGATCCTAGTTATCATTCCAGGAAGGATGTTTAGTGCCATAAGATTGGTTTTCGAAGCACCAACTTGGAGTTTAGGGAAGAGCATGGCCGCACACATCGCCATGGGACGCATTGGAGAAGTCTACCACCAGGAGCTTAAGGATACAGTTTGTCAAATTTGTGGACGCCGAGACGCGCAATGGGAGATGATCAGAACCAACAAGGATGGATCAATTGCAGCTTTCATCCAGGAGCAGAACCAACATATTCGTCGCCAGGAGAACCAGATGTGCACGGACAAGGAAGAACTGAAGAAGGCATTAACCAAGATCAAGGAGCTCCAAGAAGAACTCAAGGCTACACGCGAAGATTATTGGGAGGAAATCAACGCACTAGTAGGGAAGAATGACGACCTGGAGAAGAAGATTGGAGTATTCATGGGAAATCCAGTGCCAAAAGCAGAAGTCGACGAATGCACTTGTCCGGATAACTACATCATCATCGACGACACCGACTCAAAACCAAGTGAAGACGACTGGGTTGATGAAGCTGGAGCAGACATCATGGAGTCTTCAACGGATCAGAATTTCTAGTAGACCACCATATCAGTAGTAGTTTTCCCCCCATTTAATAGTATAGTTCAAGCACTTTGTAACGCTAGTTAGATCGATTGTTTTGCCTTGTTTGAATTGATTGGGTGATATTGATTGATTTGTCTCATGAGCATATGGGTAGTGTTTTCTCTCTAGACCTCATTCTATTCTTAACTCTCATCTTTTCTAAACCTATCAGATGCCTCCGAGACGCGACACCGAATTTGTTTTCCCGCCAGAGATCACCCAGTTGATTCAGCAACAGAATGCCCTGATGCAAGTGTTAGTGCAGAACCAAGGCAAAAACAACAACAACAACAACCCACCGCCACCACCACCTGTTGATCACTTAGCCCGTTTCTTATGGCTAAACCCGCCGGTGTTTTCCAGTAGCACCGAGCCGATTGTAGCAGATGATTGGCTCCGCAAAGTTGGAAGGGAGTTGACCACTGCAGGATGCACAGATGCGGAAAGAGTGCGTTTTGCCGCACATCAGCTTGATGGACCCGCAGCATCATGGTGGGAGAATTATACAGCCACGCACCCTATTGACACTGTCACATGGGACCAGTTTCAGCAAGCTTTCCGTACAACTCATGTTTCAGCAGGAGCTATGGCTATGAAGAAGTGTGATTTTCGCAACCTACGCCAAGGAGGACGCACCGTAGGCCAGTATGTGGAGGATTTCAGTAAGCTAGCACGTTATGCACCAGATGACGTTGCTACAGATGCTGCCAAGCAGGAGAAATTTTTGGAAGGGCTGAATGATGAACTGAGTATGCAGTTGATGGTAGCAACCTTCAACAACTACCAGGAGCTGGTAGATAGAGCTCTCATGATTGAAGAGAAGCAACAGCAGATTGAAAACCGCAAGAGGAAGTATGGACAAGGGAAGTACAATTCTGGAGCCCAGCAGAAGCCACGATTTACCCCGAAGCCGGGAGGACAGTTTCAGCATACCCATGGAGGAGGTAGTTCGCACAACCATAATGGCCCCAAGATTGGTAATGGGAATGGAGGAGGCAACGGACAGAACCGCACCAACCCATCTACCCCAACCAAGAGGGATCTAAGTCACATTACTTGCTTCAAGTGCCAGAAGACCAGACATTATGCAACTGATTGCCTGAAGCCCAAAATGGAAATGGCAATGGAAGCTCTGGGAAGAAGCCGAACCCGTTCAACAAAGGGCATGTGAACCACGTGAGCGTGGAGGAAGTTGAAGCTCAGCCTGATGCAGTAATAGGTAAGTTTTTGGTTAAGTCATTTACTGCAATTGTTCTTTTCGATACTGGTGCAGAGTCTGTTTTGGCTCCACAAGTAGTCAAAACATTTGTGACGACCAGATGCTTCAAAGTATTCTTTCATGGGGAACTTTTGAGGAACTTTTCTTAAGGAGTTCGTTCAGAAAGTTGTATAGAAACTTTCTTAATCAGCACTCGACAAACGCATTTCGAGAACATACACAAAGTCCCAGCTATGGACCTAGTGCATCATCATAACTAAGGTCTCTTGAATTTGCCTACAAGTAATTGGATCTCATATGGAGATGTTTAGTGAAGTAGAATGAAGAAAAATGGAATGCAACTACACAAGAACTAGTTTGTAACTGTCGTTTGGAACCTGTTTTCCGCAGTGTTAACTGAAACATGGATATCTGACTCATACAGAGTCCGTTTTGGCTCCACAAGTAGTCAAAACGTTTGTGACGACTAGATGCTTCAATGGATTCTTTCCTGGGGAACTTTTGGAGAACTTTTCTTAAGGAGTTCGTTCAGAAACTTGTATAGAAACTTTCTTAATCAGCACTCGACAAACGCATTTCGAGAACATACACAAATTCCCAGCTATGGACCTAGTGCATCATCATTACTGAGGTCTCTTGCATTTTCCTACAAGTAATTGGATCTTATATGGAGATGTTTAGTGAACTAGAATGGAAAAAATCGAATGCAACTACACAAGAACTAGTCTGTAACTGTCATTCGGAATCAGTTTTGCGCAGTGTTAACTGAAACATGGATATCTGACTCATACGGAGTCTGTTTTGGCTCCACAAGTAGTCAAAACATTTGTGACAACCAGATGCTTCAATGGATTCTTTCATAGGGAACTTTTGGAGAACTTTTGTTAAGGAGTTCGTTCAGAAACTTGTATAGAAACTTTCTTAATGAGCACTCGACAAACGCATTTTGAGAACATACACAAAGTCCCACCTATGGACCTAGTGCATCATCATAAATGAGGTCTCTTGCATTTCCCTACAAGTAATTGGATCTCATATGGAGATGTTTAGTGAATTAGAATGAAAAAATGGAATGCAACTACACAAGAACTAGTCTGTAACTGTCGTTCGGAATCAGTTTTGCGCAGTGTTAACTGAAACATGGATACCTGATTCATACGGAGTCCATTTTGGCTCCACAAGTAGTAAAAACGTTTGTGAAGACCAGATGCTTCAAACGATTCTTTCCCGGGGAACTTTTGGAGAACTTTTCTGAAGGAGTTCGTTCAGAAACTTGTATAGAAACTTTCTTAATGAGCACTCGACAAACGCATTTCGAAAACATACACAAAGTCCCAGCTATGTACCTAGTGCATCATCATAAATGAGGTCTCTTGCATTTCCCTACAAGTAATTGGATCTCATATGGAGATGTTTAGTGAATTAGAATGAAAAAAATGGAATGCAACTACACAAGAACAAGTCTGTAACTGTCGTTCGGAATCAGTTTTGCGCAGTGTAAACTGAAACATGGATATCTGACTCATACAGAGTCCGATTTGGCTCCACAAGTAGTCAAAACATTTGTGACGACTAGATGCTTCAAAGGATTCTTTCATGGGGAACTTTTGAAGAACTTTTCTTATGGAGTTCGTTCAGAAACTTGTATAGAAACTTTCTTAATCAGCACTCGACAAACGCATTTCGAGAACATACACAAAGTCCCAGCTATGGACCTAGTGCATCATCATAACTGAGGTCTCTTGCATTTTCCTATAAGTAATTGGATCTCATATGGAGATGTTTAGTGAAGTAGAATCGAAAAGATCGAATGCAACTACACAAGAACTAGTCCGTAACTGTCGTTCGGAATCAGTTTCGCGCAGTGTTAACTAAAACATGGATATCTGACTCATACGGAGTCTGTTTTGGATCCACAAGTAGTCAAAATGTTTGTGACGACCAGATGCTTCAATGGATTCTTTCATAGGGAACTTTTGGAGAACTTTTGTTAAGGAGTTCGTTCAGAAACTTGTATAGAGACTTTCTTAATGAGCACTCGATAAACGCATTTCGAGAACATACACAAAGTCCCAGCTATGGACCTAGTGCATCATCATAAATGAGGTCTCTTGCATTTCCCTACAAGTAATTGGATCTCATATGGAGATGTTTAGTGAATTAGAATGAAAAAATGGAATGCAACTACACAAGAACTAGTATGTAACTGTCGTTCGGAATCAGTTTTGCGCGGTGTTAATTGAAACATGGATATCTGACTCATACAGAGTCCGTTTTGGCTCCACAAGTAGTCAAAACGTTTGTGACGACCAGATGCTTCATAGGATTCTTTCATGGGGAACTTTTGGAGAACTTTTCTTAAGGAGTTCGTTTAGAAACTTGTATAGAAACTTTCTTAATCAGCAATCAATAAACGCATTTCGAAAACATACACAAAGTCCCAGCTATGGACCTAGTGCATCATCATAACTGAGGTCTCTTGCATTTCCCTACAAGTAATTGGATCTCATATGGAGATGTTTAGTGAAGTACAATGGAAAATAATGGAAAGCAACTACACAAGAACTAGTCTGTAACTGTCGTTCGGAATCAGTTTTGCGCAGTGTTAACTGAAACATGGATATCTGACTCACACAGAGTCCGTTTTGGCTCCACAAGTAGTCAAAACGTTTGTGACGACTAGATGCTTCAAAGGATTATTTCATGGGGAACTTTTGGAGTACTTTTCTTAAGGAGTTCGTTCAGAAACTTGTATAGAAACTTTCTTAATCAGCACTCGACAAACGCATTTCGAGAACATACACAAAGTCCCAGCTATGGACCTAGTGCATCATCATAACTGAGGTCTCTTGCATTTTCCTACAACTAATTGGATCTCATATGGAGATGTTTAGTGAAGTAGAATGGAAAAAATCGAATGTAACTACACAAGAACTAGTCTGTAACTGTCGTTCGGAATCAGTTTTGCGCAGTGTTAACTGAAACATGGATATCTGACTCATACAGAGTCCGTTTTGGCTCCACAAGTAGTCAAAACGTTTGTGACGACCAGATGCTTCAAAGGATTCTTTCATGGGGAACTTTTGGAGAAATTTTCTTAAGGAGTTCGTTTAGAAACTTGTATAGAAACTTTCTTAATCAGCAATCAATAAACGCATTTCGAAAACATACACAAAGTCCCAGCTATGGACCTAGTGCATCATCATAACTGAGGTCTCTTGCATTTCCCTACAAGTAATTGGATCTCATATGGAGATGTTTAGTGAAGTAGAATGGAAAATAATGGAATGCAACTACACAAGAACTAGTCTGTAACTGTCGTTCGGAATCAGTTTTGCGCAGTGTTAACTGAAACATGGATATCTGACTCACACAGAGTCCGTTTTGGCTCCACAAGTAGTCAAAACGTTTGTGACGACTAGATGCTTCAAAGGATTCTTTCATGGGGAACTTTTGGAGTACTTCTCTTAAGGAGTTCGTTCAGAAACTTGTATAGAAACTTTCTTAATCAGCACCCGACAAACGCATTTCGAGAACATACACAAAGTCCCAGCTATGGACCTAGTGCATCATCATAACTGAGGTCTCTTGCATTTTCCTACAACTAATTGGATCTCATATGGAGATGTTTAGTGAAGTAGAATGGAAAAAATCGAATGCAACTACACAAGAACTAGTCTGTAACTGTCGTTCGGAATCAGTTTTGCGCAGTGTTAACTGAAACATGGATATCTGACTCATACGGAGTCTGTTTTGGCTCCACAAGTTGTCAATACATTTGTGATGACCAGATGCTTTAATGGATTTTTTCATAGGTAACTTTTGGAGAACTTTTGTTAAGGAGTTCGTTCAGAAACTTGTATAGAAATTTCTTAATGAGCACTCGACAAACGCATTTCGAGAACATACACAAAGTCCCAGTTATGGACCTAGTGCATCATCATAAATGAGGTCTCTTGCATTTCCCTACAAGTAATTGGATCTCATATGGAGATGTTTAGTGAATTAGAATGATAAAATTGGAATGCAACTACACAAGAACTAGTATGTAACTGTCGTTCGGAATCAGTTTTGCGCAGTGTTAACTGAAACATGGATATCTGACTCATACAGAGTCTGTTTTGGCTCCACAAGTAGTCAAAACGTTTGTGACGACCAGATGCTTCAAAGGATTCTTTCATGGGGAACTTTTGGAGAACTTTTCTTAAGGAGTTCGTTTAGAAACTGGTATAGAAACTTTCTTAATCAGCAATCAATAAACGCATTTCAAAAACATACACAAAGTCCCAGCTATGGACCTAGTGCATCATCATAACTGAGGTCTCTTGCATTTCCCTATAAGTAATTGGATCTCATATGGAGATGTTTAGTGAAGTAGAATGGAAAAAAATGGAATGCAACTACACAAGAACTAGTCTGTAACTGTCATTCGGAATCAGTTTTGCGCAGTGTTAACTGAAACATGGATATCTGACTCACACAGAGTCCGTTTTGGCTCCACAAGTAGTCAAAACGTTTGTGACGACTAGATGCTTCAAAGGATTCTTTCATGGGGAACTTTTGGAGTACTTCTCTTAAGGAGTTCGCTCAGAAACTTGTATAGAAACTTTCTTAATCAGCACTCGACAAACGCATTTCGAGAACATACACAAAGTCCCAGCTATGGACCTAGTGCATCATCATAACTGAGGTCTCTTGCATTTGCCTACTGTCATGGTATTCTCACGGGGGGGTGTGAGGCGACAGATGCCACAAGGGCTTAGTGTGATGGTAAGACTGCTGCTGATAGGATCGGGAGCGGGTATGCGAGAAGCACACGCTAATTTACCCAGGTTCAGGGCTCTCCGGAGAGATAATACCCCTACTCCTGCATGTCTGTGTATCGGTGGTATATCTGGTACAAGGTTGCTCCTGGAGCTGTATCTGAGATCAGTGCCAAGTGCATCTGATCTGGTATATGCATATAGGGCACGCTAGTGGCCGGCCATGCTCATGGCCGTGAGTGTGCGTGAGAGTGAGTGTGTTGTGTGTGTCCATGCCATGGATGGATGGATGTGTGTCTCCTTTTATAGTGTGAGGTAGCTTTGTATGTAAGCTAGCTAGTGGCATGGGAGGCAAGGGTGAGTGTCATGCTTGTCTCCTAGGTCACTTCATGAATAGTGCCAGGGGACAAGTGACACTATACATGATGGCTGGGGTGACACGTGAATAGTGCTCGGGTACGACCGTCTCGTCGGTGTCTTGTCGGTGTCACGTCGGGCTGTAGTCGGCAGCCGGCTGGTCGGTGCAGTCGGTCAGCTGGCAGCCGGCCGGGCAGCCGGCCGGGTGGAGCAATCGGACAGGGAGCCGGCAGGAGCGGCCGGGCAGTCGGACTGAGGGGCTTTGCTAGCCCCGATGTCTTGAAATATTGTCTTGCCGTCTTCGGGATACCCGTGTCCAATTACTCCGACAGTAGCCCCCAAGCCTCCGGGCAACTTGGCAAAGTTGGGCGGAGGTTTTTTCGCGAGTGTTCATGGAAATGATCATAAAAAGGACGAAGTTAGTCCACGCAGATATATCAAATGTTTGCTTTTAGCATTGCAAGTTTTATGCGGAGGGTGCCGACTCGGTTTCGTCCGAGCCCCCTTTAGTCTTTTTCATGCTCCCTCCGCTCTTTGGCTTGTGCTCTCGCTTGCCGGACAGCCGCTCCGCGGTCTGTGGCTGAGAGTGGGCCGCGGAGTGGAGTGTACAATACTCAGATTCTGGGAGCGAATTCAACTGAGTAGATACTCGTAAAGAAAACGGTCGGGTCGCCCGAAGCGTTTTTCTTCCCGAACGTTTTTCGCGTGGGTGGCCTCCAGCGTTCACTCTTGCCAGTCGGACAGCCGCTCTGCAGTCTGTGACTAAGAGTGGGCCTTTCGTACTGCGCACGCTACTAAGCCGTCTGCGGGAACTAACGTCTCAGGCCAAGCGGCCAGCCCCCGGGCCAACTCTGGCTGGCGCCGGGGCGAACAGTGATGCAACTGTAATAAAATGCGGAGATAGCCCCCGAGCATTGCTCGAGGTTATCCGTGCTCTCGCGGTGAAAAAATATGCGGGTGAGGAGCTCACATTGATTTTCATGTAGTCGCGGCAGAGGTTATCAAAGATAGCCGGCGCGGCACGGCACGCGCGGAGCGCGCCGGCGCACCCGCTGGGTGTGGCCTTCGAGACCCTGGGTGCTCGAAGGGGTCGCGGCCGGTCAGGCTCGACCGGCCAGGCGGCGAGGTAACTTGCAGCGCCCTTTTTCTTCTTCTGCCGGCTGCTGGCAACCGGATAAAACTCTTCTCTTGTCTGCAATCTTCCGTGGGGCGCGCCAGCGCACCCACTGGGTGTAGCCCCCGAGATTCGGGCCGACTGCTGAGCAGTCGGGCCGGATCTTCCGGCAGCTACTTTGTCTTCTTTCCTCGCGGGGGCGCGTCAGCGCACCCGCTGGGTGTAGCCCCCGAGATTCGGGCCAACTGCTGAGCAGTCGGGCCGGATCTCCCGGCGACTACTTTGTCTTCTTCCTCGCGGGGGCGCGTCAGCGCACCCGCTGGGTGTAGCCCCCGAGATTCGGGCCGACTGCTGAGCAGTCGGGCCGGATCTCCCGGCGACTACTTTGTCTTCTTCTTCTTCGCGGGGGCGCGTCAGCGCACCCGCTGGGTGTACACCCAGTGGGTGTGCCGGTTAGGGTCGCCAGCCGGCGTCTTGGGAGCCGGAGCAACTATCTTCCCCGATGCGTCCACTCGGAGCTCGGTCTTCATGGAGGAGTCGGCGGTGGCATACTTGTCGGCGATGACCAGTAGTTCGTCGAGGGTAGCCGGCTCGTCGCAGAGGAGTCGATGCTTGAGGAGGGTGCCCTCTCGGCACCCGGCAGTGAAATACTCGATGGCCTGGACCTCATGCACTCCCTCGCAGGAGTTGTGGAGCTTGGCCCATCGCGTGAGGTAGTCGCGGGTCGACTCGTCGGGCCCCTGGACGCAGAGGGAGAGCTGGCGAGGCTTCGGAGGCCGCTTGTAGGTGCTGGTGAAGTTGCGGATGAAAACTTCGGTGAAGTCCAGCTAGCTGTTGATGCTGTAGGGCTTGAGGCTGTTGAGCCACGTGCACGCCGTGCCTTGCAGCATCAAGGGGACGTACTTCACGGCGACGCGCCGATTGCCGTTGGCGATGCTGACGGCTGTGGAGTAGTCGATGAGCCAATCTTCCGGCTTCACTGAGCCGTTGTACTTGGGTGTGTCTCTGGGGAGCGAGAACCCCTTGGGGAAGGGCTCGTCGCGGATGCGGGGGCCAAAGCATGGCGGGCCGACATCATCTTCTTCTTCTATAGCCAAGGATCGAGCAAGGCGGTCGATCCTGTGGCGGGCGTCATTCTCGCCGACTCCTTCTCAGCGGCCGAGTCGGTCGCCAAGAGTCGGATGGGTGACAGGCGGTGGAGTGAGGCGTCTTTCTCTTCGAGGCGGGGGAGGAGGCAGGTTTCCCTGGTGCTCTACAGCTCGAGGGCGGCCATCCGCGTCGCGCTCGATGGTAATGCGAGTCCGGCTGCGGCTGGCAGCCGGCTCCTTGTCTTTCTTCTGGCGCGCACCGCTCGCAGTCGGCGAGCGGGACGTCGCAGCGTGCTCCTGGCGCGGGGGATGGCTATCAGCTCGGGCGCCGGCTTCGTGCCGTTCTGCAGCCGCGTCGATCAGCTGCTGGATCCGTCTTGTCATGTAGGGGAGCTCATCGGCTCCCAGCCCATTGAGCTCCTCTGCAGCCGCCTGAGCGGCTCGCAGATTCTCGAGCGGGGTGGCGTAGACGGGGCGATCTGCGCCCAGCATGCTGGCGACGGCTGCGCCGCGCTTCTGGACGAAGCCGGCTCGGCTCGGGCCGCTAGGCGGCGGCGTCCCGAAGGCGGCGCGGTCGACTTCGCGCTGGTGGGCCTCGGTGAGGCGTCTCATCGAGGCTATCATCTTGCCCTCTGCGATGACGGCAAGGCGGCGTGCTTCCAGGGTCTCGGCGTCGGCCGGGATGGGGACGGAGAGGTCGTGCATTGCCGCTTGCTGAGCGTCGCGGGCGTTCTCGCCCGAGTTGGAGACATGGCCGATGACCAACACTTCAGTGACAGCGCTGCTGCCGCTGTCCGCTCGAGGGAGGGGGTCGTCGAAGACCACCACGTCGGAGGGGTAGGCGTCGAGCGACGCGGTGTCGGAGTCGATGATCATCGGGTCGGTGGAGCCGACCGACTCCATGTCCGCAGCGGGCTCGCTGGAGACGTGAAGTTGGTCGAGGAGGCTGACGAGGCGGCTCTCGGGGTAGTCGGTGCCTGCGTCGGACGCAGGCTCGTCGGAGATGCGAGCCACGCCGAGCAGATCGGCGAGGAGACTCGCTGCGCAGGCGTCGTCGACGCCTTGCAGCGCGTCGGGGCAAACGCCATCGGGCGCAGCAGGCTGGCTGCGCTCGTGGGGAAGGAAGAGGGTTCCCGTCCAGAACAGGTCTCCGGACGACGGTGCACCTGGCCCCACGGTGGGCGCCAACTGTCGTGGTATTCTCACCCCGGAGGGGGGGTGTGAGGCGACAGATGCCACAAGGGCTTAGTGTGAGGGTAAGACTGCTGCTGATAGGACCGGGAGCGGGTATGCGAGAAGCACACGCTAATTTACCCAGGTTCGGGGCTCTCCGGAGAGATAATACCCCTACTCCTGCATGTCTGTGTATCTGTGGTATATCTGGTACAGGGTTGCTCCTGGAGCTGTATCTGAGATCAGTGCCAAGTGCATCTGATCTGGTATATGCATATAGGGCACGCTAGTGGCCGGCCATGCTCATGGCCGTGAGTGTGCGTGAGAGTGAGTGTGTTGTGTGTGTCCATGCCATGGATGGATGGATGTGTGTCTCCTTTTATAGTGTGAGGTAGCTTTGTATGTAAGCTAGCTAGTGGCATGGGAGGCATGGGTGAGTGTCATGCTTGTCTCCTAGGTCACTTCATGAATAGTGCCAGGGGACAAGTGACACTATACATGATGGCTGGGGTGACACGTGAATAGTGCTCGGGTACGACCGGCTCGTCGGTGTCTTGTCGGTGTCGCGTCGGGCTGCAGTCGGCAGCCGGCTGGTCGGCGCAGTCGGTCAGCTGGCAGCCGGCCGGGCAGCTGGCCGGGTGGGGCAATCGGACGGGGAGCCGGCAGGAGCGGCCGGGCAGTCGGACTGAGGGGCTTTGCTAGCCCCGATGTCTTGAAATATTGTCTTGCCGTCTTCGGGATACCCGTGTCCAATTACTCCGACACCTACAAGTAATTGGATCTCATATGGAGATGTTTAGTGAAGTAGAATGGAAAAAATTGAATGCAACTACACAAGAACTAGTCTTTAACTGTCGGTCGGAATCAGTTTTGCGCAGTGTTAACTGAAACATGGATATCTAACTCATCCGGAGTCTGTTTTGGCTCCACAAGTAGTCAAAATATTTGTGACGACCAGATGCTTCAATGGATTCTTTCATAGGGAACTTTTGGAGAACTTTTATTAAGGAGTTCGTTCAGAAACTTGTATAGAAACTTTCTTAATCAGCACTCGACAAACGCATTCCGAGAACATACACAAAGTCCCAGCTATGGACCTAGTGCATCATCATAACTGAGGTCTCTTGCATTTCCCTACAAGTAATTGGATCTCATATGGAGATGTTTAGTAAATTAGAATGAAAAAAATGGAATGCAACTACACAAGAACTAGTCTGTAACTGTCGTTCGGAATCAGTTTTGCGCAGTGTTAACTGAAACATGGATATCCGACTCATACAGAGTCTGTTTTGGCTCCACAAGTAGTCAAAACATTTGTGACGACCAGATGCTTCAAAGTATTCTTTCATGGGGAACTTTTGGAGAACTTTTCTTAAGGAGTTTGTTCAGAAAGTTGTATAGAAACTTTCTTAATCAGCACTCGACAAACGCATTTCGAGAACATACACAAAGTCCCAGCTATGGACCTAGTGCATCATCATAACTGAGGTCTCTTGCATTTGCCTACACGTAATTGGATCTCATATGGAGATGTTTAGTGAAGTAGAATGAAGAAAAATGGAATGCAACTACACAAGAACTAGTTTGTAACTGTCGTTCGGAATCTGTTTTGCGTAGTGTTAACTGAAACATGGATATCTGACTCATACAGAGTCCGTTTTGGCTCCACAAGTAGTCAAAACGTTTGTGACGACTAGATGCTTCAAAGGATTCTTTCATGGGGAACTTTTGGAGAACTTTTCTTAAGGAGTTCGTTCAGAAACTTGTATAGAAACTTTCTTAATGAGCACTCGACAAACGCATTTCGAGAACATACACAAAGTCCCAGCTATGGACCTAGTGCATCATCATAACTGAGGTCTCTTGCATTTTCCTACAAGTAATTGGATCTTATATGGAGATCTTTAGTGAAGTAGAATGGAAAAAATTGAATGCAACTACACAAGAACTAGTCTGTAACTGTCATTCGGAATCAGTTTTGCGCAGTGTTAACTGAAACATGGATATCTGACTCATACGGAGTCTGTTTTGGCTCCACAAGTAGTCAAAACGTTTGTGACGACCATATGCTTCAATGGATTCTTTCATAGGGAACTTTTGGAGAACTTTTGTTAAGGAGTTCGTTCAGAAACTTGTATAGAAACTTTCTTAATGAGCACTCGACAAACGCATTTTGAGAACATACACAAAGTCCCACCTATGGACCTAGTGCATCATCATAAATGAGGTCTCTTGCATTTCCCTACAAGTAATTGGATCTCATATGGAGATGCTTAGTGAATTAGAATGAAAAAAATGGAATGCAACTACACAAGAACTAGTCTGTAACTGTCGTTCGGAATCAGTTTTGCGCAGTGTTAACTGAAACATGGATACCTGATTCATACAGAGTCCGTTTTGGCTCCACAAGTAGTCAAAACGTTTGTGATGACCAGATGCTTCAAACGATTCTTTCATGGGGAACTTTTGGAGAACTTTTCTGAAGGAGTTCGTTCAGAAACTTGTATAGAAACTTTCTTAATGAGCACTCGACAAACGCATTTCGAAAACATACACAAAGTCCCAGCTATGTACCTAGTGCATCATCATAAATGAGGTCTCTTGCATTTCCCTACAAGTAATTGGATCTCATATGGAGATGTTTAGTGAATTAGAATGAAAAAAATGGAATGCAACTACACAAGAACTAGTCTATAACTGTCGTTCGGAATCAGTTTTGAGTGGTGTTAACTGAAACATGGATATCTGACTGATACAGAGTCTGTTTTGGCTCCATATGTAGTCAAAACGTTTGTGACGACCAGATGCTTCAAAGGATTCTTTCATGGGGAACTTTTGGAGAACTTTTCTTAAGGTGTTCGTTCAGAAACTTGTATAATAACTTTCTTAATCAGCAATCAATAAACGCATTTCGAAAACATACACAAAGTCCCAGCTATGGACCTACTGCATCATCATAACTGAGGTCTCTTGCATTTCCCAACAAGTAATTGGATCTCATATGGAGATGTTTAGTGAAGTAGAATGGAAAAAAATGGAATGCAACTACACAAGAACTAGTCTGTAACTGTCGTTCGGAATCTGTTTTGCGCAGTGTTAACTGAAACATGGATATCTGAGTCATACAGAGTCCGTTTTGGCTCCACAAGTAGTCAAAACGTTTGTGACGGCTAGATGCTTCAAAGGATTCTTTCATGGGGAACTTTTGGAGAACTTTTCTTAAGGAGTTCGTTCAGAAACTTGTATAGAAACTTTCTTAATCAGCACTCGACAAACGCATTTCGAGAACATACACAAAGTCCCAGCTATGGACCTAGTGTTGGAAATATGCCCTAGATGCAATAATAAATTGGTTATTATTATATTTCCTTGTTCACGATAATTGTTTATTATCCATGCTAGAATTGTATTGATAGGAAACTCAGATACATGTGTGGATACATAGACAACACCATGTCCCTAGTAAGCCTCTAGGAGACTAGCTCGTTGATCAATAGATGGTTACGGTTTTCTGGCCATGGACATTGGATGTTGTTGATAACGGGATCACATCATTAGGAGAATGATGTGATGGACAAGACCCAATCCTAAGCCTAGCACAAGATCGTGTAGTTCGTTTTGCTCAGAGCTTTTCTAATGTCAAGTATCAGTTCCTTAGACCATGAGATTGTGCAACTCCCGGATACCGTAGGAATGCTTTGGGTGTACCAAACGTCACAACGTAACTGGGTGGCTATAAAGGTGCACTACAGGTATCTCTGAAAGTGTCTGTTGGGTTGGCACGAATCGAGACTGGGATTTGTCACTCCGTGTAAACGGAGAGGTATCTCTGGGCCCACTCGGTAGGACATCATCATTATGTGCACAATGTGACCAAGGAGTTGATCACGGGATGATGTGAGTTACGAGTAAAGAGACTTGCCGGTAACGAGATTGAACAAGGTATAGGGATACCGACGATCGAATCTCGGGCAAGTAACATACCGATAGACAAAGGGAATTGTATACGGGATTGATTGAATCCTCGACATCGTGGTTCATCCGATGAGATCATCGAGGAGCATGTAGGAACCAACATGGGTATCCAGATCCCGCTGTTGGTTATTGGCCGGAGAGTCGTCTCGGTCATGTCTGCATGTCTGCCGAACCCGTAGGGTCTACACACTTAAGGTTCGGTGACGCTAGGGTTATAGAGATATTAGTATGTGGTAACCAAAAAGTTGTTCGGAGTCCCGGATGAGATCCCGGACGTCACGAGGAGTTCCGGAATGGTCCGGAGGTAAAGATTTATATGTGGGAAGTCTTATTTTGGTCGCCGGAAAAGTTTCGCACTTTATCGGTATTGTACCGGGAGTGCCGAAAGGGGTCCGGGGGTCCACCAAGGGGTCCACCAGCCCCCGGGGGGGCACATGGGCTGTGGGGGTGCGCCTTGGCCCATATGGGCCAAGGGAACCAGCCCCAAGAGGCCCATGCGCCAAGAGATAAGATAAACGGAGAGTCCTAAAGGGGGAAGGCACCTCCGAGGTGCCTTGGGGAGGAAGGACTCCTCCCTGGCCGCACCCTTCCTTGGAGGAAGGGCCAAGGCTGCGCCCCCCCTCTCCCTTGGCCCTATATATAGTGGGGGGGAGGGAGGGCAGCAGCAACCTAAGCCCTGGCGCCTCCCTCTCCCTCCTGTGACACATCTCCCTCCTCCGCAGCGCTTGGCGAAGCCCTGTTGGAATCCCGCTACTTCCACCACCACGCCGTCGTGCTGCTAGATCTCCATCAACCTCTCCTTACCCCTTGCTGGATCAAGAAGGAGGAGACGTCGCTGCTCCATACGTGTGTTGAACACGGAGGTGCCGTCCGTTCGGCGCTAGGATCATCGGTGATTTGGATCACGACGAGTACGACTCCATCAACCCCGTTCTCTTGAACGCTTCCGCTCGCGATCTACAAGGGTATGTAGATGCACTCCCCTTCCCCTCGTTGCTAGATTACTCCATAGATTGATCTTGGTGATGCATAGAAAATTTTGAATTTCTGCTATGTTCCCCAACAGTGGCATCATGAGCTAGGTCTATGCGTAGTTTCTATGCACGAGTAGAACACAAAGCAGTTGTGGGCGTAGATGTTGCCAATTCTTCTTGCCGCTACTAGTCTTATCTTGTTTCGGCGGCATTGTGGGATGAAGCGGCCCGGACCGACCTTACACGTACGCTTACGTGAGACAGGTTCCACCGACTGACATGCACCAGTTGCATAAGGTGGCTAGCGGGTGTCTGTCTCTCCCACTTTAGTCGGAACGGATTCGATGAAAAGGGTCCTTATGAAGGGTAAATAGAAATTGGCATATCACGCTGTGGTTTTTGGTTTTACGTAGGTAAGAAACGTTCTTGCTAGAAACCTATACAAGCCACGTAAAAACTTGCAACAACAATTAGAGGACGTCTAACTTGTTTTTGCAGCATGTGCTATGTGATGTGATATGGCCAGAAGATATGATGAATGATATATGTGCTGTATGAGATTGATCATATTCTTGTAATAGGGATCACGACTTGCATGTCGATGAGTATGACAACCGGCAGGAGCCATAGGAGTTGTCTTTATTTTTGTATGACCCGCGTGTCATTGAATAACGCCATGTAAATTACTTTACTTTATTGCTAAGCGCGTTAGCCATAGAAGTAGAAGTAATCGTCGGCGTGACAACTTCATAAAGACACAATGATGGAGATCATGATGATGGAGATCATGGTGTCATGCCGGTGACAAAGATGATCTTGGTGCCCCGAAGATGGAGATCAAAGGAGCAAGATGATATTGGCCATATCATGTCACTATTTGATTGCATGTGATGTTTATCATGTTATGCATCTTATTTGCTTAGAACGACGGTAGCATAAATAAGATGATCCCTCACTAAAATTTCAAGAGATGTGTTCCCCCTAACTGTTCACCGTTGCGAAGGTTCGTTGTTTCGAAGCACCACGTGATGATCGGGTGTGATAGATTCTAACGTTCGAATACAACGGGTGTTGACGAGCCTAGCATGTACAGACATGGCCTCGGAACACATGCGAAACACTTAGGTTGACTTGACGAGCCTAGCATGTACAGACATGGCCTCGGAACACAAGAGACCGAAAGGTCGAACATGAGTCGTATATTAGATACGATCAACATGGAGATGTTCACCGATGATGACTAGTCCGTCTCACGTGATGATCGGACACGGCCTAGTTTGACTCGGATCATGTATCACTTAGATGACTAGAGGGATGTCTATCTGAGTGGGAGTTCATTAATCAGATGAACTCAATTATCATGAACATAGTCAAAAGGTCTTTGCAAATTATGTCATAGCTTGCGCTTTAGTTCTACTGTTTAAGATATGTTCCTAGAGAAAATTTAGTTGAAAGTTGGTAGTAGCAATTATGCGGACTGGGTCCGTAAACTGAGGATTGTCCTCATTGCTGCACAGAAGGCTTATGTCCTTAATGCACCGCTCGGTGTGCTGAACCTCAGCGTCGTCTGTAGATGTTACGAAACATCTGACATACACGTTTTGATGACTACGTGATAGTTCAGTGCGTAATGCTAACGGTTTAGAATTGTGGCACGAGAGACGTTTTTGAAACGTCGCAGAACATATGGGATGTTCCGAAGACTGAAATTGGGATTTCAGACTAGTGCCCACATCAAGAGGTATGAGACCTCTGACAAGTTTCTTAAACCTGCAAACTAAGGGAGAAAAGCTCAATCGTTGAGCATGTGCTCAGATTGTCTGAGTACTACAATCACTTGAATCGAGTGGGAGTTAATCTTCGAGATGAGATAGTGATGATTCTCCATAATCACTGCCACCAAGCTATTAGAGCTTCGTGATGAACTATAAATATCAGGGATAGTTATGATGATCCTTGAGCTATTCGCGATGTTTGACACCGCGAGAGTAGAAATCAAGAAGGAGCATCAATTGTTGATGGTTTGTAAAACCACTAGTTTCTAGAAGGGCAAGGGCAAAAGGGATACTTCATGAAACAGCAAATCATTTGCTGCTCTAGTGAAGAAACCCAAGGTTGAAACCAAACCCGAGACTAAGTGCTTCTGTAATGAGGGGAACGGTCACTGAAGCAGTACTACCCTAGATACTTGGTAGATGAGAAGGCAGGCAAGGTCGACAGAAGTATATTGGATATACATTATATGAATGTGTACTTTACTAGTACTCCGAGCAGCACTAGGGTATTAGATACCGGTTCGGTTGCTAAGTGTTAGTAACTCGAAATAAAAGCTGCGGAATAAACGGAGACTAGCTAAAGGTGAGATGACGATAAGTGTTGGAAGTGTTTCCAAGGTTGATGTGATCAAGCATCGCATGCTCCCCCTACCATCGAGATTGGTGTTTGCGTTGAGCATAAACATGATTGGATTATGTTTATCGCAATACGGTTATTCATTTAAGGAGAATAATGGTTACTCTGTTTATTTGATACCTTCAATGGTCTTACACCTAAAATGAATCTCGATCGTAGTGATACACATGTTCATGCCAAAAGATATAAAATAGTAATGATAGTTCCACATACTTGGGACACTGCCATTTGAGTCATATTGGTATAGAACGCATGAAGAAACTCCATGCAGATGGATCGTTTGGATTCACTTGATTTTGAATCACTTGAGACATGCAAATCATACCACATGGGCAAGATGACTGAAAGGCCTCGTTTTCAGTAAGATGGAACAAGAGAGCAACTTGTTGGAAGTAATACATTTTGATGTATGCAGTCCAATGAATGCTGAGGCATGCAGTGGATATCGTTATGTTCTTACTTCACAGATGATTTGAGTAGATGCTGAGAATATTTACTTGATGAAACACAAGTCTGAATAATTGAAAGGTTCAAGTAATTTCAGAGTGAAGTTGAAGATCGTCGTGACAAGAGGATAAAATGTCTATGATATGATCATAGAGATATCTGAGTTACGAGTTTGGCACACAATTAAGACATTGTGGAAAGTGTTTCACAGTTAATACCGCCTGGAACACCACAGCGTGATGGTGTGTCCGAACATCATAACTGCACCCTATTGGATATGGTGCATAACATGATGTCTCTTATCAAATTACCACTATCGTTTATGGGTTATGCATTAGAGACAACCGCATTCACTTTAAATAGGGCACCACGCAATTCCGTTGAGACGACACCGTTTAGAGAAACCTAAGTTGTCGTTTCTTAAAAGTTTGGGGCTGCTTATGTGAAAAAGTTTCAGGCTGATAAGCTCGAACCCAAAGCGGATAAATACATCTTCATAGAAAACCCAAAATAGTTGGGTATACCTCCTATTTCAGATCTGAAAGCAAAAGTAATTGCTTCTAGAGACAGGTCCTTTCTCGAGGAAAAGTTTCTCTCGAAAGAATTGAGTGGGAGGATGGTGGAGACTTGATAAGGTTATTGAACCGTCACTTCAACTAGTGTGTAGCAGGGCACAGGAAGTTGTTCCTGTGGCACCTACACCAATTGAAGTGGAAGCTTATGATGGTGATCATGAAACTTCGGATCAAGTCACTACCAAACCTCGTAGGACGACGAGGATGCGTAATACTTCAGAGTAGTACGTGATCTTGTCTTGCAAGTCATGTTGTAGGACAACGATGAACCTATGAGCTATGGAGAAGCGATGGTGGGCCCATATTCCGACAAATGGTTAGAAGCCATGAAATCCGAGATAAATGGATCTTTAAGAAGAAGACGGACGTGGACGGTAATGTTACCGTCTATGAAGCTCGACTTGTGGCAAAGAGTTTTTTCACAAGTTCAAGGAGTTGACTACGATGAGATTTTCCCATCCGTAGCGATGCTTAAGTCCGTCGGAATCATGTTAGCATTAGCTGCATTTATGAAATCTGGTAGATGGATGTCAAAACAAGTTTCCTTACCAGTTTTCGTAAGGAAAGGTTGTATGTGATACAATCAGAAAGGTTTTGCCGATTCTAAGGATGCTAAAAGGTATGCTAGCTCCAGCGATCCTTCCATGGACTAGAGCAAGCATCTCGAAGTCAGAATATACGCTTTGATGGAGTGATCAAAGTTTTTGGGTTTATACAAAGTTTGTTAGAAACTTGTATTTACAATAAAGTGAGTGGGAGCGCTACAACATTTCTGATAAGTATGTGTGAATGACATATTGTTGATCCGAAATGATGTAAAATTTCTGGAAAGCATAAAGGGTTGTTTGAAAGGAGTTTTTCAAAGGAAGACCTGGATAAAGCTGCTTACATATTGGGCATCAAGATCTATAGAGATAGATCAAGACGCCTGATGATACTTTCAAAGAACGCACACCTTGACATGATTTTGAAAGAGTTCAAAATAGATCAGCAAAGAAGGAGTTCTTGGCTGTGTTACAAGGTGTGAGTATTGAGTAAGACTCAAGACCTGACCACAGCAGAAGAGAGAGAAAGGACGAAGGTCGTCCCCTATGCTTTAGACGTAGGCTCTATAGTGTGCCGCACATATAGTGTGCCTTGCCATGATTTGGTCAAGGGGTACAATAGTGATCCGAGAATGGATCACATTACAGCGGTCGAACTTATCCTTAGTATCTAGTGGACTAAGGAATTTTCTCGATTATGGAGGTGAAAAGGAGTTCGTCGTAAAGAGTTACGTCGATGCGAACTTTGACACTAATCCGGATGACTCTGAGTAGTAAACCGGATTCGTATAGTAGAGCAATTATTTGAAATGCCTCCAAATAGCGCGTGGTAGCATCCACAAGATGACATAGATATTCGTAAAGCACACGGATCTGAAAGGTTCAGACCCGTTGACTAATAACCTCTCTCACAAGCATAACATGATCAAACCAGAACTCATTGAGTGTTAATCACATAGTGATGTGAACTAGATTGTTGACTCTAGTAAACTCTTTGGATGTTGGTCACATGGTGATGTGACCTGTGAGTGTTAATCACATGGTGATGTGGACTAGATTATTGACTCTAGTGCAAGTGGGAGACTGTTGGAAATATGCCCTAGAGGCAATAATAAATTGGTTACTATTATATTTCCTCGTTCACGATAATCGTTTATTATCCATGCTAGAATTGTATTGATAGGAAACTCAGATACATGTGTGGATACATAGACAACACCATGTCCGTAGGGTCTACACACTTAAGGTTCGGTGACGCTAGGGTTATAGAGATATTAGTATGCGGTAACCCGAAAGTTGTTCGGAGTCCCGGATGAGATCCCGGACGTCACGAGGAGTTCCGGAATGGTCCGGAGGTAAAGATTTATATATGGGAAGTCTTATTTTGGTCGCCGGAAAAGTTTCGCACTTTATCGGTATTGTACCGGGAGTGCCGAAAGGGGTCTGGGGGTCCACCAGCCCCGGGGGGGCCACATGGGCTGTGGGGGGTGCGCCTTGGCCTATATGGGCCAAGGGAACCAGCCTCAAGAGGCCCATGCGCCAAGAGATAAGATAAACGGAGAGTCCTAAAGGGGGAAGGCACCTCCGAGGTGCCTTGGGGAGGAAGGACTCCTCCCTGGCCGCACCCTTCCTTGGAGGAAGGGCCAAGGCTGTGCCCCCCCTCTCCCTTGGCCCTATATATAGTGGGGGAGGGAGGGCAGCAGCAACCTAAGCCCTGGCGCCTCCCTCTCCCTCATGTGACACATCTCCCTCCTCCGCAGCGCTGGGCGAAGCCCTGTTGGAATCCCGCTACTTCCACCACCACGCCGTCATGCTGCTGGATCTCCATCAACCTCTCCTTCCCCCTTGCTGGATCGAGAAGGAGGAGACGTCGCTGCTCCGTACGTGTGTTGAACGCGGAGGTGCCGTCCGTTCGGCGCTAGGATCATCGGTGATTTGGATCACGACGAGTACGACTCCATCAACCCCGTTCTCTTGAACTCTTCCGCTCGCGATCTACAAGGGTATGTAGATGCACTCCCCTTCCCCTCGTTGCTAGATTACTCCATAGATTGATCTTGGTGATGCATAGAAAATTTTGAATTTCTGCTACGTTCCCCAACACGTAGTGCATCATCATAACTGAGGTCTCTTGCATTTTCCTACAACTAATTGGATCTCATATGGAGATGTTTAGTGAAGTATAATGGAAAAAATCGAATGCAACTACACAAGAACTAGTCTGTAACTGTCGTTCGGAATCAGTTTTGCGCAGTGTTAACTGAAACATGGATATCTGACTCATACGGAGTCTGTTTTGGCTCCACAAGTAGTGAAAACGTTTGTGACGACCAGATGCTTCAAAGGATTCTTTCATGGGGAACTTTTGGAGAACTTTTCTTAAGGAGTTCGTTCAGAAACTTCTATAGAAACTTTCTTCATGAGCACTCGACAAACGCGTTTCGAGAACATACACAAAGTCCCAGCTATGGACCTGGTGCATCGTCATAACTGAGGTCTCTTTCATTTCCGTACAAGTAATTGGATCTCATATGGAGATGTTTAGTAAAGTAGAATGGAAAAAATCGAATGCAACTACACAAGAACTAGTCTGCAATTGTCGTTC
>NC_057805.1:377369577-377371428 GCF_018294505.1 Triticum aestivum
CATTTCCCTACAAGTAATTGGATCTCATATGGATATGTTTAGTGAAGTAGAATGGAAAAAATAGAATGCAACTACACAAGAACTAGTCTGTAACTGTCGTTCGGAATCAGTTTTGCGCAATGTTAACTGAAACATGGACATCTGACACATAGGGAGTCCGTTTTGGCTCCACAAGTAGTCAAAACGTTTGTGACGACCAGATGCTTCATAGGATTCTTTCATAGGGAACTTTTGGGGAACTTTTCTTAAGGAGTTCGTTCAGAAACTTGTATAGAAACTTTCTTAATGAGCACTCGACAAACGCATTTTGAGAACATACACAAAGTCCCAGCTATGGACCTAGTGCATCATCATAAATGAGGTCTCTTGCATTCCCCTACAAGTTATTGTATCTCATATGGAGATGTTTAGTGAAGTATAATCTAAAAAATCGAATGGAACTACACAAGAACTAGTCTGTAACTGTCGTTCGGAATTAGTTTTGCGCAGTGTTACCTGAAACATGGATATCTGACTCATACGGAGTCCGTTTTGGTTCCACAAGTAGTCAAAAATTTTGTGACGACCATATGCTTCAAATGATTCTTTCATAGGGAACTTTTGGAGAAATTTTCTTAACGAGTTCATTCAGACACTTGTATAGAAACTTTATTAATGAGCACTTGACAAACGCGTTTCGAGAACATACACAAAGTCCCAGCTATGGACCTAGTGCATCATCATAACTAAGGTCTCTTGCATTTACCTACAAGTAATTGGATATCATATGGAGATGTTTAGTGAAGTAGAATGGAAAAAATCGAATGCAACTACACAAGAACTAGTGTGTAACTGTCATTCGGAATCAGTTTTGCGCAGTGTTAACTGAAACATGGATATCTGACTCATACGGAGTCCGTTTTGGCTCCACAAGTAGTCAAAACATTTGTGACGACCAGATGCTTCAAAGGATTCTTTCATAGTGAACTTGTATAGAAACTTTCTTAATCATCACTCGACAAGCGCATTTCGAGAACATACGCAAAGTCCTAGCTATGGACCTAGTGCATCATCATAACTGAGGTCTCTTGCATTTGCCTACAAGTAATTGGATCTCATATGGAGATGTTTAGTGAAGTAGAATGGAAAAAATCGAATGCAACTACACAAGAACTAGTCTGTAACTGTCGTTCGGAAACAATTTTGTGCAGTGTTAACTCAAACTTGGATATATGACTCATACAGAGTCTGTTTTGGCTCCACAAGTAGTAAAAACGTTTGTGACAACCAGATGCTTCAAAGGATTCTTTCATAGGGAACTTTTGGAGAACTTTTATTAAGGAGTTCGTTCAGAAACTTGTATAGAAACATTCTTAATGAGCACTCGACAAACGCATTTCGAGAACATACACAAATCCCACCTATGGACGTAGTGCATCATCATAAATGAGGTATCTTGCATTTCCCTACAAGTAATTGGATCTCATATGGAGATGTTTAGTGAATTAGAATGAAAAAACTGGAATGCAACTACACAAGAACTAGTCTGTAACTGTCGTTCGGAATCAGTTTTGCGCAGTGTTAACTGAAACATGGATACCTGGCTCATACGGAGTCCGTTTTGGCTCCACAAGTAGTCAAAACATTTGTGATGACCAGATGCTTCATAGGATTCTTTCATAGGGAACTTTTTGAGAACTTTTATTAAGGAGTTCGTTCAGAAACTTGTATAGAAACTTTCTTAATCAGTACTCGACAAACGCATTTCGAGAACATACGCAAAGTCCTAGCTATGGACCTAGTGCATCATCATAACTGAGGTCTCTTGCATTTCCCTACAAGTAATTGGATCTCATATGGAGATGTTTAGTG
>NC_057805.1:377372385-377374910 GCF_018294505.1 Triticum aestivum
AAGGATTCTTTCATAGGAACTTTTGGAGAACTTTTCTTAAGGAGTTCGTTCAGAAACTTGTATAGAAACTTTCTTAATGAGCACTCGACAAACGCATTTCGAGAACATACACAAAGTCCCAGCTATGGACCTAGTGCATCATCATAACTGAGGTCTCTTGCATTTCCCTACAAGTAATTGGATCTCATATGGATATGTTTAGTGAAGTAGAATGGAAAAAATCGAATGCAACTACACAAGAACTAGTCTGTAATTGTCGTTCGGAATCAGTGTGGCGCAGTGCTAACTGAAACATGGATATCTGACTCATACGGAGTCCGTTTTGGCTCCACAAGTAGTCAAAACGTTTGTGACGACCAAATGCTTCAAATGATTCTTTCATAGGGAACTTTTGGAGAACCGTTTTTCAGGAGTTCATTCAGAAACTTGTATAGAAACTTTCTTAATCAGCACTCGACAAACGCATTTCGGGAACATACACAAAGTCCCAGCTATTGACCTATTTCATCATCATAACTGAGGTCTCTTTCATTTTCCTACAAGTAATTGGATCTCATATGGAGATGTTTAGTGAAGTAGAATGGAAAAAATCGAATGCAACTACACAAGAACTAGTCTGTAATTGTCGTTCGGAATCAGTTTTGCGCAGTGTTAACTTAAACATGGATATCTGACTCATACGGAGTCTGTTTTGGCTCCACAAGTAGTCAAAACGTTTGTGACGACCAGATGCTTCAAAGGATTCTTTCATACGGAACTTTTCAAGAACTTTTCTTAAGGAGTTCGTTCAGAAACTTGTATAGAAACTTTCTTAATGAGCGCTCGACAAACGCATTTCGAGAACATACGCAAAGTCCCAGCTATGGACCTAGTGCATCATCATAATTGAGGTCTCTTGCATTTTCCTACAACTAATTGGATCTCATATGGAGATGTTTAGTGAAGTATAATGGAAAAAATCGAATGCAACTACACAAGAACTAGTCTGTAACTGTCGTTCGGAATCAGTTTTGCGCTGTGTTAACTGAAACATGGATATCTGAATCATACGGGGTCTGTTTTGGCTCCACAAGTAGTCAAAACGTTTGTGACGACCAGATGCTTCAATGGATTCTTTCATAGGGAACTTTTGGAGAACTTTTGTTAAGGAGTTCGTTCAGAAACTTGTATAGAAACTTTCTTAATGAGCACTCGACAAGCGCATTTCGAGAACATACAAAAAGTCCCACCTATGGACCTAGTGCATCATCATAAATGAGGTCTCTTGCATTTGCCTACAAGTAATTGGATCTCATATGGAGATGTTTAGTGAAGTAGAATGGAAAAAATCGAATGCAACTACACAAGAACTACTCTGTAACTGTCGTTCGGAAACAGTTTTGCGCAGTGTTAACTGAAACATGGATAACTGGCTCATACAGAGTTCGTTTTGGCTCCACAAGTAGTCATAACGTTTGTGACGACCAGATGCTTCAAAGGATTCTTTCATAGGGAACTTTTGGAGAACTTTTATTAAGGAGTTCGTTCAGAAACTTGTATAGAAACTTTCTTAATGAGCACTCGACAAACGCATTTCGAGAACATACACAAATCCCACCTATGGACGTAGTGCATCATCATAAATGAGGTATCTTGCATTTCCCTACAAGTAATTGGATCTCATATGGAGATGTTTAGTGAATTAGAATGAAAAAACTGGAATGCAACTACACAAGAACTAGTCTGTAACTGTCGTTCAGAATCAGTTTTGCGCAGTGTTAACTGAAACATGGATACCTGGCTCATACGGAGTCCGTTTTGGCTCCACAAGTAGTCAAAACGTTTGTGATGACCAGATGCTTCATAGGATTCTTTCATAGGGAACTTTTTGAGAACTTTTATTAAGGAGTTCGTTCAGAAACTTGTATAGAAACTTTCTTAATCAGTACTCGACAAACGCATTTCGAGAACATACGCAAAGTCCTAGCTATGGACCTAGTGCATCATCATAAATGAGGTCTCTTGCATTTCCCTACAAGTAATTGGATCTCATATGGAGATGTTTAGTGAAGTAGAATGGAAAAAATCGAATGCAACTACACAAGAACTAGTCTGTAATTGTCGTTCGGAATAATTTTTGCGCAGTGTTAATTGAAACATGGATATCTGACTCATACGGAGTCTGTTTTTGCTCCACAAGTAGTCAAAACATTTGTGACGACCAGATGCTTCAAAGGATTCTTCCATAGGGAACTTTTGGGGAACTTTTCTTAAGGAGTTCGTTCAGAAACTTGTATAGAAACTTTCTTAATCAGCACTCGACAAACGCATTGCGAGAACATACACCAAGTCCCAGCTATGGACCTAGTGCATCATCATAACTGAGGTCTCTTGCATTTCCCTACAAGTAATTGGATCTCATATGGAGATGTTTAGTGAAGTAGAATGGATAAAATCAAATGCAACTACACTAGAACTAGTCTGTAACTGTCGTTCGGAACCAGTTTTCCGCAGCGTTAACCGAAACATGGATATCTGACTCATAC
>NC_057805.1:377374920-377375937 GCF_018294505.1 Triticum aestivum
AAGGATTCTTTCATAGGAACTTTTGGAGAACTTTTCTTAAGGAGTTCGTTCAGAAACTTGTATAGAAACTTTCTTAATGAGCACTCGACAAACGCATTTCGAGAACATACACAAAGTCCCAGCTATGGACCTAGTGCATCATCATAACTGAGGTCTCTTGCATTTCCCTACAAGTAATTGGATCTCATATGGATATGTTTAGTGAAGTAGAATGGAAAAAATCGAATGCAACTACACAAGAACTAGTCTGTAATTGTCGTTCGGAATCAGTGTGGCGCAGTGCTAACTGAAACATGGATATCTGACTCATACGGAGTCCGTTTTGGCTCCACAAGTAGTCAAAACGTTTGTGACGACCAAATGCTTCAAATGATTCTTTCATAGGGAACTTTTGGAGAACCGTTTTTCAGGAGTTCATTCAGAAACTTGTATAGAAACTTTCTTAATCAGCACTCGACAAACGCATTTCGGGAACATACACAAAGTCCCAGCTATTGACCTATTTCATCATCATAACTGAGGTCTCTTTCATTTTCCTACAAGTAATTGGATCTCATATGGAGATGTTTAGTGAAGTAGAATGGAAAAAATCGAATGCAACTACACAAGAACTAGTCTGTAATTGTCGTTCGGAATCAGTTTTGCGCAGTGTTAACTTAAACATGGATATCTGACTCATACGGAGTCTGTTTTGGCTCCACAAGTAGTCAAAACGTTTGTGACGACCAGATGCTTCAAAGGATTCTTTCATACGGAACTTTTCAAGAACTTTTCTTAAGGAGTTCGTTCAGAAACTTGTATAGAAACTTTCTTAATGAGCGCTCGACAAACGCATTTCGAGAACATACGCAAAGTCCCAGCTATGGACCTAGTGCATCATCATAATTGAGGTCTCTTGCATTTTCCTACAACTAATTGGATCTCATATGGAGATGTTTAGTGAAGTATAATGGAAAAAATCGAATGCAACTACACAAGAACTAGTCTGTAACTGTCGTTCGGAATCAGTTTTGCGCT
>NC_057805.1:377375947-377377211 GCF_018294505.1 Triticum aestivum
GCTATGGACCTAGTGCATCATCATAACTGAGGTCTCTTGCATTTCCCTACAAGTAATTGGATCTCATATGGAGATGTTTAGTGAAGTAGAATGGATAAAATCAAATGCAACTACACTAGAACTAGTCTGTAACTGTCGTTCGGAACCAGTTTTCCGCAGCGTTAACCGAAACATGGATATCTGACTCATACGGAGTCCGTTTTGGCTCCACAAGTAGTCAAAATGTTTGTGACGACCAGATGCGTCAAAGGATTCTTTCATAGGAACTTTTGGAGAACTTTTCTTAAGGAGTTCGTTCAGAAACTTGTATAGAAACTTTCTTAATGAGCACTCGACAAACGCATTTCGAGAACATACACAAAGTCCCAGCTATGGACCTAGTGCATCATCATAACTGAGGTCTCTTGCATTTCCCTACAAGTAATTGGATCTCATATGGATATGTTTAGTGAAGTAGAATGGAAAAAATCGAATGCAACTACACAAGAACTAGTCTGTAATTGTCGTTCGGAATCAGTGTGGCGCAGTGCTAACTGAAACATGGATATCTGACTCATACGGAGTCCGTTTTGGCTCCACAAGTAGTCAAAACGTTTGTGACGACCAAATGCTTCAAATGATTCTTTCATAGGGAACTTTTGGAGAACCGTTTTTCAGGAGTTCATTCAGAAACTTGTATAGAAACTTTCTTAATCAGCACTCGACAAACGCATTTCGGGAACATACACAAAGTCCCAGCTATTGACCTATTTCATCATCATAACTGAGGTCTCTTTCATTTTCCTACAAGTAATTGGATCTCATATGGAGATGTTTAGTGAAGTAGAATGGAAAAAATCGAATGCAACTACACAAGAACTAGTCTGTAATTGTCGTTCGGAATCAGTTTTGCGCAGTGTTAACTTAAACATGGATATCTGACTCATACGGAGTCTGTTTTGGCTCCACAAGTAGTCAAAACGTTTGTGACGACCAGATGCTTCAAAGGATTCTTTCATACGGAACTTTTCAAGAACTTTTCTTAAGGAGTTCGTTCAGAAACTTGTATAGAAACTTTCTTAATGAGCGCTCGACAAACGCATTTCGAGAACATACGCAAAGTCCCAGCTATGGACCTAGTGCATCATCATAATTGAGGTCTCTTGCATTTTCCTACAACTAATTGGATCTCATATGGAGATGTTTAGTGAAGTATAATGGAAAAAATCGAATGCAACTACACAAGAACTAGTCTGTAACTGTCGTTCGGAATCAGTTTTGCGCT
>NC_057805.1:377377221-377379048 GCF_018294505.1 Triticum aestivum
AAGGATTCTTTCATAGGAACTTTTGGAGAACTTTTCTTAAGGAGTTCGTTCAGAAACTTGTATAGAAACTTTCTTAATGAGCACTCGACAAACGCATTTCGAGAACATACACAAAGTCCCAGCTATGGACCTAGTGCATCATCATAACTGAGGTCTCTTGCATTTCCCTACAAGTAATTGGATCTCATATGCATATGTTTAGTGAAGTAGAATGGAAAAAATCGAATGCAACTACACAAGAACTAGTCTGTAATTGTCGTTCGGAATCAGTGTGGCGCAGTGCTAACTGAAACATGGATATCTGACTCATACGGAGTCCGTTTTGGCTCCACAAGTAGTCAAAACGTTTGTGACGACCAAATGCTTCAAATGATTCTTTCATAGGGAACTTTTGGAGAACTGTTTTTCAGGAGTTCATTCAGAAACTTGTATAGAAACTTTCTTAATCAGCACTCGACAAACGCATTTCGGGAACATACACAAAGTCCCAGCTATTGACCTATTTCATCATCATAACTGAGGTCTCTTTCATTTGCCTACAAGTAATTGGATCTCATATGGAGATGTTTAGTGAAGTAGAATGGAAAAAATCGAATGCAACTACACAAGAACTAGTCTGTAATTGTCGTTCGGAATCAGTTTTGCGCAGTGTTAACTTAAACATGGATATCTGACTCATACGGAGTCCGTTTTGGCTCCACAAGTAGTCAAAACGTTTGTGACGACCAGATGCTTCAAAGGATTCTTTCATAGGGAACTTTTCAAGAACTTTTCTTAAGGAGTTCGTTCAGAAACTTGTATAGAAACTTTCTTAATGAGCGCTCGACAAACGCATTTCGAGAACATACGCAAAGTCCCAGCTATGGACCTAGTGCATCATCATAATTGAGGTCTCTTGCATTTTCCTACAACTAATTGGATCTCATATGGAGATGTTTAGTGAAGTATAATGGAAAAAATCGAATGCAACTACACAAGAACTAGTCTGTAACTGTCGTTCGGAATCAGTTTTGCGCTATGTTAACTGAAACATGGATATCTGAATCATACGGAGTCTGTTTTGGCTCCACAAGTAGTCAAAACGTTTGTGACGACCAGATGCTTCAATGGACTCTTTCATAGGGAACTTTTGGAGAACTTTTGTTAAGGAGTTCGTTCAGAAACTTGTATAGAAACTTTCTTAATGAGCACTCGACAAACGCATTTCGAGAACATACAAAAAGTCCCACCTATGGACCTAGTGCATCATCATAAATGAGGTATCTTGCATTTCCCTACAAGTAATTGGATCTCATATGGAGATGTTTAGTGAATTAGAATGAAAAAACTGGAATGCAACTACACAAGAACTACTCTGTAACTGTCGTTCGGAATCAGTTTTGCGCAGTGTTAACTGAAACATGGATAACTGGCTCATACAGAGTTCGTTTTGGCTCCACAAGTAGTCATAACGTTTGTGACGACCAGATGCTTCAAACGATTCTTTCATGGGGAACTTTCGGAGAACTTTTCTTAAGGAGTTCGTTCAGAAACTTGTATAGAAACTTTCTTAATGAGCACTCGACAAACGCATTTCGAGAACATACACAAAGTCCCTGCTATGGACCTAGTGCATCATCATAACTGAGGTTTCTTGCATTTCCCTACAAGTAATTGGATCTCATATGGATATGTTTAGTGAAGTAGAATGGAAAAAATAGAATGCAACTACACAAGAACTAGTCTGTAACTGTCGTTCGGAATCAGTTTTGCGCAATGTTAACTGAAACATGGACATCTGACACATAGGGAGTCCGTTTTGGCTCCACAAGTAGTCAAAACGTTTGT
>NC_057805.1:377379737-377524881 GCF_018294505.1 Triticum aestivum
GGACCTAGTGCATCATCATAAATGAGGTCTCTTGCATTCCCCTACAAGTTATTGTATCTCATATGGAGATGTTTAGTGAAGTATAATCTAAAAAATCGAATGGAACTACACAAGAACTAGTCTGTAACTGTCGTTCGGAATTAGTTTTGCGCAGTGTTACCTGAAACATGGATATCTGACTCATACGGAGTTTGTTTTGGCTCCACAAGTAGTCAAAATGTTTGTGACGACCAGATGCTTCAAAGGATTCTTTGCTGGGGAACTTTTGGAGAACTTTTCTTAAGGAGTTCGTTCAGAAACTTGTATAGACACTTTCTTAATGAGCACTCGACAAATGCATTTCGAGAACGTACACAAAGTCCCAGCTATGGGCCTAGTGCATCATCATAACTGTGGTCTCTTGCATTTCCCAACAAGTAATTGGATCTCATATGGAGATGTTTAGTGAAGTATAATGGAAAAAATCGAATGCAACTACACAAGAACTAGTTTGTAACTGTCGTTCGAAATCAGTTTTGCGCAGTGTTAACTGAAACATGGATATCTGACTCATACGGAGTCCGTTTTGGTGCCACAAGTAGTCAAAATGTTTGTGACGACCATATGCTTCAAAGGATTCTTTCATAGGGAACTTTTGGAGAACTTTTCTTAAGGAGTTCGTTTAGAAACTTGTATAGAAACTTTCTTAATCAGCACTCGACAAACGCATTCCGAGAACATACACAAATTCCCAGCTATGGACCTAGTGCATCATCATAACTGAGGTCTCTTGCATTTCCCTACAAGTAATTGGATCTCATATGGAGATGTTTAGTGAATTATAATGGATAAAATCAAATGCAACTACACTAGAACTAGTCTGTAACTGTCGTTCAGAATCAGTTTTGCGCAGTGTTAACCGAAACATGGATATCTGACTCATACGGAGTCCGTTTTGGCTCCACAAGTAGTCAAAACGTTTGTGACGACCAGATGCTTGAAAGGATTCTTTCATAGGGAACTTTTGGAGAAATTTTCTTAACGAGTTCATTCAGACACTTGTATAGAAACTTTATTAATGAGCACTTGACAAACGCGTTTCGAGAACATACACAAAGTCCCAGCTATGGACCTAGTGCATCATCATAACTAAGGTCTCTTGCATTTCCCTACAAGTAATTGGATATCATATGGAGATGTTTAGTGAAGTAGAATGGAAAAAATCGAATGCAACTACACAAGAACTAGTGTGTAACTGTCATTCGGAATCAGTTTTGCGCAGTGTTAACTGAAACATGGATATCTGACTCATACGGAGTCCGTTTTGGCTCCACAAGTAGTCAAAACATTTGTGACGACCAGATGCTTCAAAGGATTCTTTCATAGGAAACTTTTCGAGAAATTTTCTTAAGGAGTTCATTCAGAAACTTGTATAGAAACTTTCTTAATTAGTTCTCGACAAACGCATTTCGAGAACATAAACAAAGTCCCAGCTATGGACCTAGTGCATCATCATAACTAAGGTCTCTTGCATTTCCCTACAAGTAATTGGATCTCATATGGAGATGTTTAGTGAAGTAGAATGGAAAAAATCGAATGCAACTACTCAAGAACTAGTCTGTAATTGTCGTTAGGAATCATTTTTGCGCACTGTTAACTGAAACATTGATATCTGACTCATACAGAGTCCGTTTTGGCTCCACAAGTAGTGAAAACATTTGTGATGACCAGATGCTTCAAAGGATTCTTTCATAGGGAACTTTTGGAGATCTTTTCTTAAGGAGTTCGTTCAGAAACTTGTATAGAAACTTTCTTAATGAGCACTCGACAAACGCGTTTCGAGAACATACACAAAGTCCCAACTATGGACCTGGTGCATCATCATAACTGAGGTCTCTTGCATTTCTCTTCAAGTAATTGGATCTCATTTGGAGATGTTTAGTGAAGTAGAATGGAAAAAATCGAATACAACTACACAAGAACTAGTCTCTGACTGTCGTTCAGAATCAGTTTTGCGCAGTGTTAACTGAAACATAGATATCTGACTCATACGAAGTCCGTTTTGGCTCCACAAGTAGGCAAGACGTTTGTGACAACCAGATGCTTCAAAAGATTCTTTCATAGGGAACTTTTGGAGAACTTTTCTTCAGGAGTTTGTTCAGAAACTTGTATAGAAACTTTCTTAATGAGCACTCGACAAACACATTTCGAGAACATACACAAAGTCCCAGCTATGGACCTAGTGCATCATACTAACTGAGGTCTCTTGCATTTCCCTACAAGTAACTGGATCTCATCTGGAGATGTTTAGTGAAGTAAAATGGAAAAAATCGAATGCAACTACACAAGAACTAGTCTGTAAATGTCGTTCGGAATCAGTTTTGCGCAGTGTTAACTGAAACACGGATAACTGACTCATACGGAGTACGTTTTGGCTCCACAAGTAGTCAAAACATTTGTGACGACCAGATGCTTCAAAGGATTCTTTCATAGGGAACTTTTGGATAACTTTTTATCAGGAGATCGTTCAGAAACTTGTATAGAAACTTTCTTAATGAGCACTCGACAAACGCATTTCGAGAACATACACAAAGTCCCTGCTATGGACCTAGTGCATCATCATAACTGAGGTCTCTTGCATTTCCCTACAACTAATTGGATCTCATATGGAGATGTTTAGTGAAGTATAATGGAAAAAATCGAATGCAACTACACAATAACTAGTCTGCACTGTCGTTCGGAATCAATTTTGCGCAGTGTTAACTGAAACATGGATATCTGACTCATAAGGAGTCCGTTTTGGCTCCACAAGTAGTCAAAACGTTTGTGACGGCCAGATGCTTCAAAGGATTCTTTCATAGGGATCTTTTGGAGAACTTTTCTTAAGGAGTTCGTTCAGAAACTTGTATAGACACTTTCTTAATGAGCACTCGACAAACGCATTTCGAGAACATACAAAAAGTCCCAGCTATGGACCTAGTGCATCATCAGAACTGAGGTCTCTTGCATTTCCCTACAAGTAATTGTTTCCCATATGGAGATGTTTAGTGAAGTAGAATGGAAAAAATCAAATGCAACTACACAAGAACTAGTCTGTAACTGTCGTTCGGAATCAGTTTTGCGCAGCGTTAACTGAAACATGGATATCTGACTCATACAGAGTCTGTTTTGGCTCCACAAGTAGTCAAAACATTTGTGACGACCAGATGCTTCAAAGGATTCTTTCATAGGGAACTTTTGGAGAACTTTTCTTAAGGAGTTCGTTCAGAAACTTGTATAGAAACTTTCTTAATGAGCACTCGACAAACGCATTTCGAGAACATACACAACGTCCCAGGTATGGACCTAGTGCATTATGATAACTGAGGTCTCTTGCATTTCCCTACAAGTAAGTGGATCTCATATGGAGATGTTTAGTGAAATAGAATGGAAAAAATCGAATGCAACTACACAAGAACTAGTCTGTAACTGTCGTTCGGAATCGGTTTATCGCAGTGTTAACTGAAAGATGGATATCTGACTCATACGGAGTCCGTTTTGGCTCCACAAGTAGTCAAAACGTCTGTGATGACCAGACGCTTCAAAGGATTCTTTCATAGGGAACTTTCGGAGAACTTTTCTTAAGGAGTTCGTTCAGAAACTTGTATAGAAACTTTCTTAATCAGCACTCGACAAACGCATTTCGAGAACATACACAAAGTCCCAGCTATGGACCTAGTGCATCATAATAACTGAGGTCTCTTGCATTTCCCTACAAGTAACTGGACGTCATATGGAGATGTTTAGTGAAGTAGAATGGAAAAAATCGAATGCAACTACACAAGAACTAGTCTCTAACTGTCGTTTGGAATCAGTTTTGTGGAGTGCTAACTGAAACATGGATATCTGACTCATACGGAGTCCGTTTTTGCTCCACAAGTAGTTAAAATATTTGTGACGACCAGATGCTTCGAAGGATTCTTTCGTAGACAATTGCCTTTCGAGAACATACACAAAGTCTGAGCTGTGGACCTAGTGCGTCATTATAACCAAGGTCTATTGCATTTCCCTAGAAGTAATTGGATCTCATATGGAGATGATTAGTGAAGTATAATCAAAAAAATCGAATGCAACTACACAAGAACTAGTCTGTAACTGTCGTTCGGAATCAGTTTGGCGCAGTGTTAACTGAAACATGGATATCCGACTCATATAGAGTCCTTTTTGGCTCCACAAGTAGTCAAAACGTTTGTGATGACCTGATGGTTCAAACAATTCTTTCATTGTGAAATTTTGGAGGACTTTTCTTAAGTAGTTCGTTCAGAAAATTGTACAGAAACTTTCTTAATGAGCACTCGACAAACGCCTTTCAAGAACATACACAAGGTCCTAGCTGTTGACCTAGTGCATCATCATAACTAAGGTATCCTGCATTTCCCAGAAGTAACTAGATCTCACATGGAGATGTTTAGTGAAGTAAAATGGCAATAATCCAATGCAACTACACAAGAACTAGTCTGTAACTATCGTTCGGAATCAGTTTGGCGCAGTGTTAACTGAAGCATGGATATCTGACTCATACGGAGTCCATTTTGGCACCATAAGTAGTCAAAACATTTGCGATGACAAGATGCTTACAAGGATTCTTTTGTAGGGAACTTTTGGAGAACTTTTCTTAAGGAGTTCGTTTAGAAACTTTTACAGAAAATTTCTTAACGAGCACTGAACAAACGCCTTTCGAGAACATACACAAAGTCTGAGCTATGGACCAAGTGTGTTGTCATAACTAATGTCTCTTGCATTTCCCTCGAAGTAATTGGATCTCATATGGAGATGTTTAGTGAAGTAGAATGGAAAAAATTGAATGCAACTACACAGGAACTAGTCTGTAGTTGTCGTTCGGAATCAGTTTGGCGTAGTGTTAACCGAAACATGGATATCTGATTCACACGGAGTCCGTTTTGGCTCCACAAGTAGTCAAAACGTTCGTGACATCCCGATGCTTCAAACGATCCTTTCACAGGGAAATTTTGGAGAACTTTTCTTAAAGAGTTCTTTCAGAAAATTGTACAGACACTTTCTTAATGAGCACTCGACAAACGCCTTTCGAGAACATACACAAAGTCTCAGCTGTGGACCTAGTGCATCATTGTAACTAAGGTATCCTGCATTTCCCTAGAAGTAATTGGATCTCATATGGAGATGTTTAGTGAAGTAGAATGCCAAAATTGAATGCAACTACATAATAACTAGTCATTAACTGTCGTTCCCAATCAGTTTGGCACTGTGTTAACTGAAACATGGATATCCGACTCATACGGGCTCCGTTTTGGCTCCACAAGTAGTCAAAACGTTTGTGAGGACCCGGTGCTTCAAACGATTCTTTCATAGGGAACTTTGCGGATCTTGTTCTTGGGATTCACTGCCATATGCTATCAATGTACAATGTATTATCTTGCACCAGTGCCGTACTGAGGACGATTGGATGGCTTATGCTGGAAACCATCGAGAGTATCTTGCTGAGGAAGACTAGATATTGTGGTTTAGAAGCCTCCCCCCTTAAATACTTGCTAGGGAAAAAACTTGATACCCTATACCGGAAGCTTTTTGCGGTTGCTTACTGCAGAAGACAAAGTACCTTGCACGGGAAGTCATCCATGTATCATTCTGAGGAAGATAGAGGAATCTTGCATTGGAAGCTTCTCTGGTAGCTTCCGAGGAAAGACTGGGTTGCTTACACCAGAAGCTTCTCGTTGTGATAGGCAAACTGAATGCCACATATATATACCGTCTTAATATTTGTTGTTGATTACTTGTATGAAACGGGGTTTTGCTGGACTATCCTCCTCTCTGAATATTGAATACATGGCACATTCTTGCTTTCTTCCAGGTATATCGGGTTTCAAAGTCATCCTCAACGAAGAATCAAAATTTGCATCTAAATTATACCTTTGACTGAGAATATATCGTTGATCTTGCACACAATTTATCTTCTTGCTGATTTGATCATTTCTGCTATGAAGGGTGCACACTGAGGGAGACTTTATTATCCATACTGTTGTGAGAAGTGCATATTAATGCAAACTTGATTATCATCATCACAATCAGATATTTCTCATTTCACTGCGGTCGGCTGAGAATTCCATTATGTTCAGCTAAATTTCCAAATATATGCATTCCTTGCTGACTCTTTGGGTCCACGTCGGTTGACGAGCAACTTTAATGAGGGGGAAAATATGTAACACCGAGCGCCCAAAGAAAGAAGCAAAAGAAACGACAGAAACAAAAACACACAAGCATAAAAATAATAATATTAATAATCAAGCAACATCACATATTACTGGTACTCACAAAAATAATATGCATGCACGCCTAAGCACACAAATCTCACGGAAACTCCGGTATTACGGTCTAATATGCTGTGGCGGTGTGCACGAAAAGTGAATCTGCGTGTGGAAGGAGTTGGCGTACTACACCAAGCGCTGGCTGAACACCGGTCGCAACCGGATGGATATGGAGGCGAGGACGGACTTGGTGATTATGTGGTGGAACACAAAGGTCATGACCACGAGGGAGTCCTAGACTAAGGGGTCCTCGGGCGTCCGGCCTGTTGGACATGGGCCGGACTAATGGGCTGTGAAGATACAAGACCAAAGACTCTCTCCCGTGTCCGGATAGGGCTCTCCTTGGCGTGGAAGGCAAGCTTGGCGACCAAATATGAAGATTCCTTTCTGTGTAACCTACTTTGTACAACCCTAGTACCCTCCGGTGTCTATATAAACTAGAGGGCTTAGTCCGGAAACGGATACAGTCATACAGGCTAGACTTCTAGGGTTTTAGCCATTACGATCTCGTGGTAGATCAACTCTTTTAATACTCATATTCATCAACATCAATCAAGCAGGAAGTAGGGTATTACCTCCATAGAGAGGGCCCGAAGCTGGGTAAACATTGTGTCATGTGTCTCCTGTTACCATCGACCTTAGCCGCACAGTTCGGGACCCCCTACCCGAGATCCGCCGGTTTTGACACCGACATTGGTGCTTTCATTGAGAGTTCCACTGTGCTGTCCCCAAAAGGTTCGATGGCTCCTTCAATTGTCAACAACGATGCAGTCCAAGGGGAAACCTTCCTCCCCGGACAGATCTTCGTGTTCAGTGGCTTCGCACTGCGGGCCAACTCGCTTGGCCATCTGGAGCAGATCGACAGCTACGCCCCTGGCCATCAGGTCAGATTCGGGAGCCTGAACTATGTCGCAGACATCCGCGGAGACTTGATCTTCGACGGGTTCGAGACCACGGCAGCCGCTCCCTATCCCTACGATGAACATGACTTAAATCTTTCATCAGACCATACTCAGGAAATTGCCCCTGTAACCGTTCCGGCCTTAGATCCAGAGCAGATCGTGCCATCCAAGGACGGGAAGCTCAACCCCGCCACGGAAGCCGCAGACTCCACGGTGTTGGAGCCACACGCAGACCTAACCTCGGGTGATATCTATGTCTCCGGTACCTCGAACTCGTTTCCGGTAATGAGTTCCGAACCATGTGCGTCCGCTTATGTCGAGCCGGATCGGTCATCGATCGTCGAATTCAGCACCGCGGACATCTTCCGGCACTCGCCTTTAGGCGATGTGCTGAGCTCATTAAAAAATCTGTCCTTAGTGGGGGACTCATAGCCGAACTACGTCTGGTTCGAACTGGAGGCCGATGACGGGGAATTTCGCTTCCCACCCGCCACCCACTACATAGCCACTGTCGAGGACTTAACCGACATGCTCGATTACGGCTCCGAAGACATCGACGGTATGGATGACGATGCAGATGGGGAGCATGACCAAAACCCGCCGTTTACAGGACGCTGGAGGACCACTTCTTCGTACGACGTATACATGGTGGATACACCCAAAGAGAATAACGGCGAGGACAAGGAAAATCCAGTTGAGGATGAGCCTCCTAAGACACAACCAAAGTGCCGGCGTCAACGGCGCCGCTCTAAATCCCGCCGCAGCAAGGACAGCAACACCGGCACAGGAGACGATCACACTCCGGACGGTGCCGAAGACAGAGAAGATCCCGACGAACAAACGGCCGAACAGGACAATCGGGAAGATGGGCAACTTAGCCCTGACGAACAGGCCATACACGACGACTCGGAGGGCAGCACTTATCTTCCACCCTCCGAGGATGAGGTGAGCCTTGGAAACGAGGATTTTATCGTGCCTGAGGAACCTCTCGAGCAAGAACGCTTTAAGCGCCAGCTAATAGCCACTGCAAGGAGCCTGAAAAAGAAGTAGCAGCAGCTTCAAGCTGATCGAGATCTGCTCAATGATAGATGGACATATGTCCTGGCAGCCGAAGAATACGGCCTTAAACGCCCAGCCAAAAGTTACCCGAAGAGCAAATTGCTACCTCAGTTCGATGTAGAGGCACCAAAGCCCGTACCATAATCGCGCAATCCGGCTGACTGACCACCACGTGGTCGGGATAAAGCGGCAACTGAAGCCGAACACCAGACCGCCCCACGTCGTCATAAAGGTAGGGACAAAACAGCTCGGGGTTACACCTATGACCTTCGGCAGGACTTGGATAGTAGAGCAGGACATAAAAGATCGATCTATGGATCGCGAGGACGTGCATGGACACGCGACGACGGCTACCTATTCGGATGTGACAAACCTAGTCACGCCCGGGCCGAAAACCGCAGACGGACTCCATCGGAGCTATGTCGCAATGCGGCCCGATATAGAGGCGCCGCACACCCTCTTTGCTTGACAGACGAAGTAATTGATCATGAATTCCCAGAAGGGTTTAAACCCGTAAATATTGAATCATACGATGGAACAACCGATCCCGCAGTATGGATCGAGGATTTTATTCTCCACATCCATATGGCCCGCGGAGATGATCTTCACGCCATCAAATACCTCCCACTAAAACTCAAAGGGCCAGCTCAGCACTGGTTAAACAGTCTGCCTGAAAATTCTATTGGCAGCTAGGAGGACTTGGAAGAAGCCTTCCTTGACAACTTCCAAGGTACATATGTCCGGCCACTAGATGTCGATGACTTAAGTCACATAGTTCGACAGCCTGGAGAGTCAGCCAGGAAATTCTAGACTAGGTTCCTAACTAAAAAGAACCAGATCGTCGACTGTCCGGATGCCGAAGCCATAGCGGCCTTTAAACATAGCATCCGTGATGAATGGCTTGCCCGCCACCTCGGCCAGGAAAAGCCGAAGTCCATGGCAGCCCTCACGGCACTCATGACCCGCTTTTGTGTGGGTGAGGATAGTTGGCTGGCCCGTAGCAAAAACACAACAAGTCAAATGGGCACCTCCAAGGTCAAAAATAGCAACGACAAGCTCCGACGCAACAGACACAAACGCCAAAGCAATGGTGACAACACCGATGACACGACAGTCAACGCCGGATTCAGTGGCTCCAAGTCCGGTCAGTGGAAGAAGCCATATAAAAGAAACAATCAGGGACCATCCAGCCTGGACCGCATACTCGATCGTCCGTGCCAGATCCATGGCACCCCAGACAAACCAGCCAATCATACCAACATAGATTGTTGGGTTTTTAAACAGGCCGGCAAGTTAAATGCCGAGAACAAGGAAAAGGGATCGCAAAGCGAGGACGATGACGAGGAGCCCTGGCAACCGAACACAGGGGGACAGAAGAAGTTTCCCCCTCAGGTCAAAACGGTGAACATGATATATGCCACACACATCCCTAAGAGGGAGCGCAAGCGCGCGCTCAGGATCGTTTATGCGATAGAGCCAGTCGCCCCAAAATTCAACCCATGGTCGTCATGCCCAATCACCTTTGATCGCCGGGATCACCCGACCAGTATCCGTCACGGTGGTTCAGCCGCACTGGTCCTCGACCCAATCATTGATGGATTCCACCTGACGCAAGTCCTCATGGACGGTGGCAGCAGCCTCAATCTGCTCTATCAGGATACAGTGCACAAAATGGGCATTAACCCATCACGGATCAAGCCCACAAAGACTACCTTTAAAGGAGTCATACCAGGTGTAGAGGCCCGCTGTACGGGCTCAATTACGCTAGAGGTTGTCTTCGGATCTCCGGACAACTTCCGAAGCGAGGAGTTAATCTTTGATATCGTCCCTTTTCGCAGCGCCTATCATGCACTGCTCGGAGGAACCGCATTCGCTCGATTCAATGCGGTGCCTCATTATGCTTACCTCAAGCTCAAGACGCCCAGACCACGCGGCGTCATAACAGTTAATGCAAACACGGAACGCTCCCTCCGTACCGAGGAGCACACCGATGCCTTAGCAGCAGAAGTATAGAGCGGCCTTTTCAAGAAGAACCTTAATTCGGCAGCCGAGCCCCCGTACGCTATCAAGAGGGTCCGGACTATTCTGCAGCAGGACAGCTCGGCTCGTCAAGAGCTCGACTAGCAATTTGGCCTCCGTCCCAGTCCCGATGAAGTGGCGCCATTCGCACCGCGCGTACATAACTACGCACTCAAAATACCATGGGCACAGACGGAGGCATAACTAGTTGGTGATCCACAATACGGCTTGACCGCTCCCGGACACATATACTTTCACTGTTCCTTTTCTACTTTTCAGGTTTCTTTTCCAGAGGCCTTCCCTGATGGCTTGATCGCGGGTCCTTTCAAAGGACAAATACACCAAGCCGACAGTCAGCTTGGACGTAGAGGGGAATTTCTAGGTGGTTTCTTTAACGACCACTCTACTTGTTTCCAGGGCCCACACGCAGCTCTCCCTTGGTCGTGGCATGTTAAATAGCCTGTTGCTTATCGAACTATTTGTATCAATGCGCTTTGACGTATTAATCAAATTATAATGGAAACAGTTTGCGGCCGAAATTTTAGGGCCCCTGCTCATTACCTTTGCTCCTTTTCTGTTTTCCTTTCTTATTATTAATAAGCTTATCAGATAGCACCCGTACACTGTGGTACGTTTCAATTTGCCAGGGGCTTCATAGCGCCCCACACTATGGCAACAAAGTCCGAACACCTTTTACAGTATAGTTCGGCACCCCGAATTTAGCACTATATGCATTGGCTCCGAATCATGTCTTTGGTCAATAGTTGGGTTGCCCGGCTCTTGTGCTTGCTACCTTATGTTCCGCTATATAGGCTAAGGTAGTAAAGGGAGCACTACTGCGATTGTGCCCTGGTTTACCCGAAGGAGCACCTCAGTAGAGAAAGCCGAAAACTGACTGTCATGATGCGGCGAGAGCCGGTAAGCTCTTCGGAGGTTTCAAATCGTTAGAGATTTTTTCCACATTACGCGAAGGATCGGTACTTACCCGATCAGGTGCTTATAGCATTCTAGTTCAGATACTAGGGGCTGCGCCCACATTTTTATTGTCAAACTCCTATGGCTAAGTGAGAGTGCTAAAGCCGCATAGTCTGATTGCCTGGTTCGTTGCGCTAAACACCTCCTTCAAGGACCAAACAATTGGATCAAGAGTGTTTAGATTCCATCCCGAACACCCCCGTACTACCTACGTGGGGGCAGAAGCCAACGACTGGCCAACTCTCAGATTTCATACAACACGGCCGCACAGGAGGTAAATTTTTAAAAAACATAACAAAAATTATATTACATAACAACTTTGTTTCATCATACAAGGCAGAGACAACATGAATGTATTCATTCAAAGATAATGTCTTTTGCACATTGCGTCGCCACAATGCGAGACCCCTCCAGGACGTCTTCAAAATATCGCTCGGGCGTGCGGTGCTCCTTGCCCTCAGGTGGCCCTTCGGTCACAAGCTTGACGGCGTCCATCTTCGCCCACCAGACCTTGACGCGGGCGAAGGCCATGCGCGGGCCCTCGATTCAGACCGACCGCTTGATGACGTCCAGCCGAGGACAGGCGTTCACCAGCCGCTTCACGAGGCCGAAGTAGCTGCTGGGAATAGCTTCGGCGGGCCACAGCCGGATTATTAACTCCTTCATGGCCAGTTCGGCCACCCTATGCAGCTCGACCAGCTGTTTTAGCTGATCGGTGAAGGGCACTGGATGTTCTGGCGCAAGGTATTGCAACCAGAACAGCTTCTCTGTTGAGCTCCCTTCTTCGGCTCGGAAGAACTCCGCAGCGTCTAACACACTGCATGGCAGATCCGCAAACGCCTCTGGAGAACTCCGAATCCAGGTTAGTGACATACTTCTTCTTCACATACTTGCTTTTCATACTCAATGCCTTACCCGCCGCGATCTTCTTGGCCTCCTGGATCTCCTGGAGGGCGCCCTGGGCCTCAACCCGGGCTTCTTCCGCGCTTTGGCGAGCCTTGGCGAGTTCGGCCTCTCAAGCAAAAACATCGCACTCCAAGGCCTCACATTTCTTCACAGCGTCCTGGAGCTCTTGCTGGACCTCGTTGACCCTAGCCTTGACCTTCTTACGGGCGGCTTCCTCCTTGGCAGCCTTCTCCTCGGCTTCGGCCAGGGCCTTTTTAAGGGCCTCGACCTCGGTTGTCGCTCCTACACATATCATAACACTATGTTCAATACACATCATTTATTCTTTCCAAATATATAGCGAGCCATTACATACCTTGCTGGTCTTCCAGCTGCTTCCTCGCTTGGCCAAGCTCCTCCTCGGCCCGCTCCAGTCTCTGCTTTAGTCCGGAGACTTCGGCAGCGTGTGAGGTCGCGGCCAGCAACGACCCCTGCTCATTCATACAAGACACATTTAGTTAGTTCCCTGCAAGAATGAAGTGATCCTCTGTCCGGCCTTGCTTTCCGAACACCGGACAGTGTCTCAGGGGATACTGTCTATATTGGGATTTTCTCTTTTGCGTCGCTTACCTCAAAAGCTGTCAGCAGGCCGCTGCAGGCTTCGGTCAGTCCGCTCTTGACGGACTGAACCTTCTCAATCACCGTACCCATAAGGATACGGTGTTCCTCCACAATGGAAGCGCCTCGTAGCACTTCCAGAAGATTGTCCGGTGCCCCTGGTTGGACAGAGGTCACCGGCGGAATAGGCACACCCCCTTCTTTCAAAGGAGGTTGCTGGCCGAACTCCGGAGCAGTATAGGTCTCCGGCAACGTATTCGACTGGGGGCCGAACTGAGCATGGCCCCCATTGCCAGTCTCCATTGGGGACTGCTCCCCCATGTGTCCGGTGACCGAGGTTTCGCCCTCTGGCGCCACCCTGACGGCCTCCTGATACTCTCCCTGGCCTGGGAAAGTCCTTCGCGATAGCACCTCGGCGTCACCCTTGGCCGTGGGAGAGTAGGTGGCCGGCGGTGACTCACTGGCCATCGCCTTTGAATCCAACGAACCTCTTGATGAGGATCGCTCGGAGCTATCGTGGGCCGGACTGCAATAGCATAATTAACCATGTTAATACAATAAAGAGGAGAGGCCGGATACACGGACGAATACGAGTTTGTCAGTACTTACGATGCGGCCAGGGGCTTGTTCCGGGGGCGTCGCTCCGGACTGCTGTCGACATCCCACGCGGTGTTATCCGCAAGGGAGCCTTTCCCCTTCTTGGGCGCCTCCGCCTCCAGATTTGTGGAGGCCGCCCTCTTCTTCCTCCCCCCATCAGGGGGAGGGTTGCTTTCCTCCTCCTCCTCGTCGTCATCTTCGGCGGCAGAGGAGTGAGTCTTGTCTTTGGACATCACGTCCGAAGTGCCCTTGCGGCGGGGGCCCCCCCTTGGCATTCTTCTTGGCCTTCTTCTCCGGCGGCTGATAGGGCGCCGGGACTAGCATCTTCGCCAGGAGCGGGATGACTGGCTCTTCGGGCAGCGGAGCCGAACATTGAATCCGCTCCGCTTTCTCCGTCCATACCTGAAAGGATAAATTAGCAAAGTTTAGTTACCCTCCTTGGACAAGCAAGTAGAGGGTATGCCTTGAGATGTGCAGGACGTACCTCATTGGCAGGGTGGGCAAGATTGTGCCCACAGTCCGAGTCTATGGCCGGCAGCTTCTCGTCTCCCTTGAAGAGCAGCTTCCAGGCATCTTCGTGAGAGGTTCCGAAGAGCCTCACCAAGGTCTGGTGCTTCTCCGGATCGAATTCCCATAGAGGGGAGGTTCGGCTTTGGCAGGGGAGGATCTGGTGAACTAGCATAACCTAGATCACGTCGACAAGCTTGATGTTTCTGTCCACCATGCTTTGGATGCGCGTTTGCAGCGCCATCAGCTCATCCGACGAAGACCAATTTGGGCCCTTCTCCATCCAGGAGGTTAGCCGCATTCGAGCTCCGAACTTGAATTCAGAGGCCGCGGCCCAGGTGGCGTCGTGGGGCTCTGTGATATAGAACCACAGCTTCTGCCACTCCTTGACAGTCTCCACAAACGTGCCTTTGGGCCATGTGACATTGGGCATCTTGCTCACCATGGCTCCTCCGCACTCTGCGTGTTGGCCATCCACCACCTTTGGCTTCATTTGAGGATCTTGAGCCATAGTCCGAAGTGGGGCTGGATGCAGAGGAAAGCCTCACACACGACAATGAATGTTGAGATGTTGAGGAAAGAGTTCGGGGCTAGATCATGGAAATCTAGCCCATAATAGAACATAAGTCCGCGGACGAAAGGGTGGAGCGGAAACCCTAGCCCGCGGACGAAATGAGGTAGGAACACCTGTTGGGGAACGTAGTAATTTCAAAAAAATTCCTACGCACACACAGGATCATGGTGATGCATAGCAACGAGAGGGGAGAGTGTGTCCACGTACCCCCGTAGACCGAAAGCGGAACCGTTAGCACAACGCGGTTGATGTAGTCGTACGTCTTCACGATCCGACAGATCCATGTACCGAACGTACGACACCTCCGAGTTCAGCACACGTTCAGCTCGATGGTGTCCCGCGAACTCCGATCCACAGAGCTTCACGGGAGAGTTCCGTCAGCACGACGGCGTGATGACGGTGATGATGTTGCTACCGACGCAGGGCTTCGCCTAAGCACCGCTACGATATGATCGAGGTGGAATATGGTGGAGGGGGCACCGCACACGGCTAAGAGATCAAGAGATCAATTGTTGTGTCTCCAAGGGGTGCCCCCCTCCCCATATATAAAGGAGTGGAGGAGGGGGAGTGGGAGTAGGACTCCTTCCCTTCCAAGTAGTAGGAGTAGGAGACAAGGAAGGGGAAGAGGGAAGAGAAGGAAGGAGGGGGCGCCGCCCCTCCCCCTAGTCCAACTCGAACTATTCATTGGGGGGGCGCGCGGCCTGCCTCTCTCTCTCTCCTAAAGCCCAATAAGGCACATATACTTCTTCCCCCGTATTCCCATAACTCCCCGGTACTCCGAAAAATACCCAAACCACTCAGAACCTTTTCGATGTCCGAATATAGTCGTCCAATATATCGATCTTTACATCTTGACCATTTCGAGACTCCTCGTCATGTCCCTGATCTCATCCGGGACTCGGAACTACCTTCGGTACATCAAATCACATAAACTCATAATACAATCATCACCGAAACTTTAAGCGTGCGGACCCTACGGGTTCGAAAACTATGTAGACATGACCGAGACACGCCTCCGGCCAATAACCAATAGCGGAACCTGGATGCTCATATTGGCTCCTACATATTCTACGAAGATCTTTATTGGTCAAACCGCATAACAACATACGTTGTTTCCTTTGTCATCGGTATGTTACTTGCCCGAGATTGGATCGTCGGTATCCCAATACCTAGTTCAATCTCATTACCGGCAAGTCTATTTACTCGTTCCGTAATACATCATCCCGCAACTAACTCATTAGTTACAATGCTTGCAAGGATTATAGTGATGTGCATTACCGAGTGGGCCCAGAGATACCTCTCCGATAATAGGAGTGACAAATCCTAATCTCGAAATACGCCAACCCAACAAGTACCTTCAGAGACACCTGTAGAGCACCTTTATAATCACCCAGTTACGTTGTGACGTTTGGTAGCACACCAAGTGTTCCTCCGGTAAACGGGAGTTGCATAATCTCATAGTCATAGGAACATGTATAAGTCATGAAGAAAGCAATAGCAACATACTAAACGATCAAGTGCTAAGCTAACGGAATGGGTCAAGTCAATCACATCATTCTCCTAATGATGTGATCCCGTTAATCAAATGACAACTCATGTCTATGGCTAGGAAACATAGCCATCATTGATCAACGAGCTAGTCAAGTAGAGGCATACTAGTGACACTATGTTTGTCTATGTATTCACACATATATTATGTTTCCGGTTAATACAATTCTAGCATGAATAATAAACATTTATCATGATATGAGGAAATAAATAATAACTTTATTATTGCCTCTAGGGCATATTTCCTTCAGTCTCCCACTTGCACTAGAGTCAATAAAATAGTTCACATTGCCATGTGATTTAACACCAATAGTTCACAGCACTATGTGATTAACACCCATAGTTCACATCGCCATGTGACCAACACTCAAAGGGTTTACTAGAGTTAGTAATCTAGTTCATATCGCTATGTGATTAACACCCAAAGAGTACTAAGGTGTGATCATGTTTTGCTTGTGAGAGAAGTTTAGTCAACGGGTCTGCCAAAATTCAGATCCGTAAGTATTTTGCAAATTTCTATGTCTACAATGCTCTGCACGGAGCTACTCTAGCTAATAGCTCCCACTTTTAATATGTATCCAGATTGAGACTTAGAGTCATCTGGATCAGTGTCAAAAACTTGCATCGACGTAACCCTTTACGACGAACCTTTTGTCACCTCCATAATCGAGAAACATATCCTTATTCCACTAAGGATAATTTTGACCGCTGTCCAGTGATCTACTTCTAGATCACTATTGTACTCCCTTGCCAAACTCAGTGGTAGGGCATACAATAGATCTGGTACACAGCATGTCATACTTTATAGAACCTATGGCTGAGGCATAGGGAATGACTTTCATTCTCTTTATCTTCTGCCATGGTCGGGTTTGAGCCTTACTCAATTTCACACCTTGTAACACAGGCAAGAACTCTTTCTTTGACTGTTCCATTTTGAACTATTTCAAAATCTTGTCAAGGTATGTACTCATTGAAAAAACTTATCAAGCGTCTTGATCTATCTCTATAGATCTTGATGCTCAATATGTAAGCAGCTTCACCGAGGTCTTTCTTTGAAAAACTCCTTTCCAATACTCCTTTATGCTTTCCAGAAAATTCAACATTATTTCCGATCAACAATATGTCATTCACATATATTTATCAGAAATGTTGTAGTGCTCCCGCTCACTTTCTTGTAAATACAGGCTTCACCGCAAGTCTGTATAAAACTATATGCTTTGATCAACTCATCAAAGAGTATATTCCAACTCCGAGATGCTTGCACCAGTCCATAGATGGATCGCTGGAGCTTGCACATTTTGTTAACACCTTTAGGATCGACAAAACCTTCTGGTTGCATCATATACAACTCTTCTTTAAGAAATCCATTAAGGAACATAGTTTTGACATCCATTTGCCAGATTTCATAAAATGTGGCAATTTTCTAACATGATTCGGACAGACTTAAGCATCGCTACGAGTGAGAAAATCTCATCGTAGTCAACACCTTGAAATTTTTAAAAACCTTTTTCAAAAAGTCTAGCTTTGTAGATAGTAACACTACTATCAGCGTCCGTCTTCCTCTTGAAGATCCATTTATTTTCTATGGCTTGCCGATCATCAGGCAAGTCAACTAAAGTCCACACTTTGTTCTCATACATGGATCTCATCTCAGATTTCATGGCCTCAAGCCATTTCATGGAATCTGGGCTCATCATCGCTTCCTCATAGTTCGTAGGTTCACCATGGTCAAGTAACATGACCTCCAGAACAGGATTACCGTACCACTCTGGTGCGGATCTCACTCTGGTTTACCTACGAGGTTCGGTAGTAACTTGATCTGAAGTTACATGATCATCATTATTAGCTTCCTCACTAATTGGTGTAGTAGTCACAGGAACAGATTTCTGTGATGAACTACTTTCCAATAAGGGAGCAGGTATAGTTACCTCATCAAGTTCTACTTTCCTCCCACTCACTTATTTCGAGAGAAACTCCTTCTCTAGAAAGGATCCATCCTTAGCAACGAATATCTTGCCTTCGGGTCTGTGATAGAAGGTGTACCCAACTGTCTCCTTTGGGTATCCTATGAAGACACATTTCTCCGATTTGGGTTTGAGCTTATCAGGATGAAACTTTTTCTTATAAGCATCGCAACCCCAAACTTTAAGAAACGACAACTTTGGTTTCTTGCGAAACCACAGTTCATACGGTGTCGTCTCAACGGATTTAGATGGTGCCCTTTTTAACATGAATGCAGCTGTCTCTAATGCATAACCCCAAAACTATAGTCGTAAATTGGTAAGAAACATCATAGATTGCACTATATCCAATAAAGTACGGTTATGACGTTCGGACACACCATTATGCTGTGGTGTTCCAGGTGGCAAGAATTTGTGAAACTATTCCACGTTGTTTTAATTGAAGACCAAACTCATAACTCAAATATTCGTCTCCGCGATCAGATCGTAGAAACTTTATTTTCTTGTCACGATGATTTTCCACTTCACTCTGAAACTCTTCGAACTTTTCAAATGTTTCAGACTTATGTTTCATCAAGTAGATATACCCATATTTGCTCAAATCATCTGTGAAGGTCCGAAAATAATGATACCCGCCGCGAGCCTCAACACTCATCGGATCGCATACATCAGTATGTATTATTTCCAATAAGTCAGTTGCTCGCTCCATTGTTCCGGAGAACGGAGTCTTAGTCATCTTGCCCATAAGGCATTGTTTGCAAGCATCAAGTGATTCATAATCAAGTGATTCCAAAATCCCATCGGCATGGAGTTTCTTCATGCGCTTTACACCAATATGACCTAAACGGCAGTGCCACAAATAAGTTGCACTATCATTATTAACTTTGCATCTTCTGGCTTCAATATTATGAATATGTGTATCACTACGATCGAGATCCAACAAACTGTTTTCATTGGGTGTATGACCATCGAAGGTTTTATTCATGTAAACAGAACAACAATTATTCTCTGACTTTGAATGAATAACTGTATTGCAATAAACATGATCAAATCATATTCATGCTAAACGCAAATGCCAAATAACATTTATTTAGGTTTAACACTAATCCTGAAAGTATAGGGAGTGTGCGATGATGATCATATCAATCTTGGAACCACTTCCAACACACATCGTCACTTCACCCTCAACTAGTCTCTGTTTATTCTGTAACTCCTGTTTCGAGTTACTAAATTTTAGCAACCGAACAAGTATCAAATACCCAGGGGCTACTATAAACACTAGTAAGGTACACATCAATAACCTGTATATCAAATATACCCTTGTTCACTTTGCCATCCTTCTTATCCACCAAATATTCAGGGCATTTCCACTTCCAGTGACCATTTCCTTTGCAGTAGAAGCACTCAGTTTCAGGCTTTAGTCTAGCTTTGGGCTTCTTCACGGAAGTGACAACTTGCTTGCCATTCTACATGAAGTTGCCTTTCTTTCCCTTTGCCCTTTTCTTGAAACTAGTGGTCTTGTTAATCATCAACACTTGATGCTCTTTCTTGATTTCTACCTTCATCATTTTCATCATCATGAAAAGCTCGGGAATCATTTTCGTCATCCCTTGCATACTATAGTTCATCACGAAGTTCTACTAACTTGGTGAGGCTGACTAGAGAATTCTGTCAATCACTATTGTATCTGGAAGATTAACCCCCACTTGATTCAAGCGATTGTAGTACCGAGACAATCTGAGCACATGCTCTTTGCTTGAGCTATTCTCCTCCATCTTTTAGCTATAGAACTTGTTGGAGACTTCATATCTCTCAACTCGGGTATTTGCTTGAAATATTAACTTCAACTCCTGGAACATCTCATATGGTCCATGACGTTCAAAACGTCTTTGAAGTCCCGATTCTAAGCTGTTAAGCATGGTGCACTAAACTATCAAGTAGTCATCATATTGAGCTAGCCAAATGTTCATAACGTCTGCATGCTCCTGTAATAGGTCTGTCACCTAGCGGTGCATCAAGGACATAATTCTTCTGTGCAGCAATGAGGATAAACCTCAGATCACGGACCCATTCCGCATCATTGCTACTATCATCTTTCAAATTAGTTTTCTCTAGGAACATATCAAAAATAAAACAGGGGAGCTAAACGCGAGCTATTGATCTACAACATAGACATGCTAATGCTACCAGGACTAAGTTCGTGATAAATTAAAGTTCAATTAATCATATTACTTAAGAACTCCCACTTAGATAGACATCCCTCTAATCCTCTAAGTGATCACGTGATCCATATCAACTAAACCATGTCCGATCATCACGTGAGATGGAGTAGTTTCAATGGTGAACATCACTATGTTGATCATATCTACTATATGATTCACGCTCGACCTTTCGGTCTCAGTGTTCCGAGGCCATATCTGCATATGCTAGGCTCGTCAAGTTTAACCTGAGTATTCCGCGTGTGCAACTATTTTGCACCCGTTGTATTTGAACGTAGAGCCTATCACACCCGATCATCACGTGGTGTCTCAGCACGAAGAACTTTCGCAACGGTGCATACTCAGGGACAACACTTATACCTTGAAATTTAGTGAGAGAAAATCTTATAATGCTACCGTCGATCAAAGCAAAATAAGATGCATAAAAGATAAACATCACATGCAATCAATATAAGTGATATGATATGGCCATCATCATCTTGTGCTTGTGATCTCCATCTCCGAAACACCGTCATGATCACCATCGTCACCGGCGCGACACCTTGATCTCCATCGTAGCATCGTTGTCGTCTCGCCAACTATTGCTTCCACGACTATCGCTACTGCTTAGTGATAAAGTAAAGCATTACAGGGTGATTGCATTGCATATAATAAAGCGACAACCATATGGCTCCTGCCAGTTGCCGATAACTCGATTACCAAACATGATCATCTCATACAATAAAATATAGCATCATGTCTTGACCATATCACATCACAACATGCCCTGCAAAAACAAGTTAGATGTCCTCTACTTTGTTGTTGCAAGTTTTACGTGGCTGCTATGGGCTGAGCAAGAACCGTTCTTACCTACGCATCAAAACCACAATGATAGTTCGTCAAGTTAGTGTTGTTTTAACCTTCTCAAGGACCGGGCGTAGCCACACTTGGTTCAACTAAAGTTGGAGAAACTGACACCCGCCAGCCACCTGTCTGGAAAGCACGTCAGTAGAACTAGTCTCATGTAAGCGTACGCGTAATGTCGGTTCGGGCCGCTTCATCCAACAATACCGCCGAACCAAAGTATGACATGCTCGTAAGTAGTATGACTTGTGTCGCCCACAACTCACTTGTGTTCTACTCGTTCATATAACATCTATGCATAAAACCAGGCTCTGATACCACTGTTGGGGAACGTAGTAATTTCAAAAAACTTCCTACGCACACATAGGATCATGGTGATGCATAGCAACGAGAGGGGAGAGTGTGTCCACGTACCCTCGTAGACCGAAAGCGGAAGCGTTAGCACAACGCGGTTGATGTAGTCGTACGTCTTCATGATCCGGCCGATCCAAGTACCGAACATACGACACCTCCGAGTTCAGCACACGTTCAACTCAATGACGTCCCGTGAACTCCGATCCAGCAGAGCTTCACGGGAGAGTTCCGTCAGCACGACGGCGTGATGACGGTGATGATGTTGCCACCGACGCAGGGATTCGCCTAAGCACCGCTACGATATGATCGAGGTGGAATATGGTGGAGGGGGGCACCGCACATGGCTAAGAGATCAAGCGATCAATTGTTGTGTCTCCAAGGGGTGCCCCCTCCCCGTATATAAAGGAGTGGAGGAGGGGGAGAGGGCCGGCCCCTATGGCGCGCCCTGGAGGAGTCCTACTCCCACCGGGAGTAGGATTCCTCCCCTTCCAAGTAGTAGGAGTAGGAGATAAGGAAGGGGAAGAGGGAAGAGAAGGAAGGAGGGGGCGCCACCCCTCCCCCTAGTCCAATTCGGACTAGTCATTGGGGGACGCGCGGTCTGCCTCTCTCTCTCTCCCCTAAAGCCTAATAAGGCCCATATACTTCTTCCCCCGTATTCCCGTAACTCCCCGGTACTCCGAAAAATACCCGAACCACTCGGAACCTTTCTGATGTCCGAATATAGTCATCCAATATATCGATATTTACGTCTCGACAATTTCGAGACTCCTCGTCATGTCCCCGATCTCATCCGGGACTCCGAACTACCTTCGGTACATCAAATCACATAAACTCATAATATAATCGTCACCGAAACTTTAAGCGTGCGGACCCTACGAGTTCGAGAACTATGTTGACATGACCGAGACACGTCTCCGGCCAATAACCAATAGCAGAACCTGGATGCTCATATTGGCTCCTACATATTCTACGAAGATCTTTATCGGTCAAACCGCATAACAACATACGTTGTTCCCTTTGTCATCGGTATGTTACTTGCCCGAGATTCGATCGTCGGTATCCCAATACCAAGTTCAATCTCGTTACCGGCAAGTCTCTTTACTCATTCCGTAATACATCATCCCGCAACTAACTCATTAGTTACAATGCTTGCAAGGCTTATAGTGATGTGCATTACCGAGTGGGCCCAGAGATACCTCTTCGATAATAGGGGTGACAAATCCTAATCTCGAAATAAGCCAACCCAACAAGTACCTTCAGAGACACCTGTAGAGCACCTTTATAATCACCCAGTTACGTTGTAACGTTTGGTAGCACACAAAGTGTTCCTCCGGTAAATGGGAGTTGCATAATCTCATAGTCATAGGAACATGTGTAAGTCATGAAGAAAGCAATAGCAACATACTAAACGATCAAGTGCTAAGCTAACGGAATGGGTCAAGTCAATCACATCATTCTCCTAATGATGTGATCCCGTTAATCAAATGACAACTCATGTCTATGTCTAGGAAACATAGCCATCTTTGATCAACGAGCTAGTCAAGTAGAGGCATACTAGTGACACTATGTTTGTCTATGTATTCACACATGTATTATGTTTTCGGTTAATACAATTCTAGCATGAATAATAAACATTTATCATGATATGAGGAAATAAATAATAACTTTATTATTGCCTTTAGGGTATATTTCCTTCAACACACACCCTGTCGTTGGTTTTGGTGTAGGGACGACTTGTCCCTTGGCCGGAAGCCGGTGGGCGATCTCCTTCGCCAGATACCCGGCCTCCCGAAGCTCGGCGATGTCCTTCTCCTTGACAAAGGAGGCCATCCAGTTACCTTGCCCTCCAGAGTCGGACCTGGTTGAGAGCTTGCTCGGGGTGGAAGAAACGAGAACTTGGGCGCTGGAGCTCGAGAATGGTAGGACGGAGGAAGAAAGAAGGCGTGGGTGAAGAAGGAGAATCCTTATCCCCTTATAAAGGCAGTGAATATCGAACGCCTCCCCACTCGCCTTAAAACTCGCCTATTCCCAAGGGCTGTGCAAATGGCACGGTTGGATTACCCACGCCCGTATTGATGAGAATCCTGCAATAAGGGGACATGATCTCTGCTTTGACAAGACGTGCCAATGGAAACCACCTCTCGAAACACGGAACGGCAGACGAAAACGGTTTGAAATAATGACCGGGCAGACATGATGTCATCTTGCAAAAAGTTGTCAGCGGATGGGACTCGTGAAATATTATACTCTCTACGGCTGTGTGTGTGGTACTTGTGTTGCAGATCCGAACATGTTCATTGCGCCCGAAGACTATCTTGGAGTATTCGAGAAGGGGAACCCGCCTGGCAATGCCGAAGACAATTTGCGCGCCGGACACCTCATCATTGAAGCCTGGTTCAGGGGCTACTGAGGGAGTCCTGGACTAAGGGGTCCTCGGGCGTTCGGCCTGTTGGACATGGGCCGGACTAATGGGCCGTGAAGATACAAGACCGAAGACTCTCTCCCGTGTCCGGATAGGGCTCTCCTTGGCGTGGAAGGCAAGCTTGGCGACCAAATATGAAGATTCCTTTCTCTGTAACCAACTTTGTACAACCCTAGTCCCCTCCGGTGTCTATATAAACTGGAGGGCTTAGTCCAGAAACAGATACAGTCATACAGGCTAGACTTCTAGGGTTTTAGCCATTACGATCTCGTGGTAGATCAACTCTTGTAATACTCATATTCATCAAGATCAATCAAGCAGGAAGTATGGTATTACCTCCATAGAGAGGGCCCGAACCTGGGTAAACATTGTGTCCCCTGTCTCCTGTTACCATCGACCTTAGCCGCACAGTTCGGGACCCCCTACCCGAGATCCGCAGGTTTTGACACCGACAACCACATCATCATCAAGCATACGAAAGGTATGTACATGTCCAAAGAATGGAATGACAGGGCAATATAGGGGAGGAAAAACAAGGCTTGCTGGCATTGCCCTTTTCTGATAACAAACAGCAGTAAGGGTTGCCGAAGGGACGAGATGGATGGCACGATTCAGGATAGAGACAAGTCTATCACCGAAATAATATGGGTGGGTGGCGGAAAGATGTCGATGCGATACCTGAGCATAACTCCTGCGAATGGTGTCTGGAACACTTGGCACCAGGGCATCACTCTGTTGGGACAGAGATGACGCCAAACACCGAAGAGCAGTCATGCTAAGAAGGAGGGTGCAGGTAGTGGATCGAAATCGATGCCACCTACACTCCCAAGATTAACTGTTAGCGACTACTACCTCCGTTCCTAAATATTTGCCTTTCTAGAGATTTCAACAAGTGACTACATACGGAGCAAAATGAGTGAATCTACACTCTAAAATATGTCTATATACATCCGTATGTGGTAGTCCATTTGAAATCTCTAAAAAGACAAATATTTAGGAACGGAGGGAGTAAATAATAATCTATATGCATGCTATGCAACAAACAAATGCAGCAAACAAGTGCAACACACCAACTAGACTCCACACTACCGCTTTCTAACGTTCGCGCGGGCTAGGGCATCCTACAGCCAGACCTGCTCTGATACCAAGCCTGTGGCACCCCGGCTCAGAGAAACCGGAACACCCCGTATTCCAGCCCAGAGATCGAGGTGAAGTCTTCTGGAATACGGCACTGCTTATCATAGAACAAATCAGCTCTTTATTACAAGCTATATGGATACAAGGGTTACATCGGCACGGCGACACTACGCCTGCCACGGTTGCTCCATGCAAGCAGCGGAACAAAGCGATGCAGCGGAATAACTCTAGCAGCGGAACAACGACGACGGTGATGAACTCCACTCCGCAGGGACTCTGGCTGGAACGCTTATCCTAGCTCGCAAACAAGGGATCCACGGAAAACAAGCAATCAAATCTGGCATGACCCGCAAACTGGCATGACACGCCAGGTCAGTACATTGAATGTACTTGCAAGATCACAGCAACCAAGCAATCAAGACATACAATAGCATGGCAATTACACGTTAACAAGGATTATCATGATACTATCAGAACAACATGGCATGAACAACATGATACAGCTAGAACAATACGAACATGGCATGAACATATAAACATGGTGACACTATCATGCAACATGATGACGCTATATGCACCACTTACTCTGCTTGGGTTACCTCATAACTATCTGATATGTCTCCAATGTATCTATAATTTTTGATTGCTCCATGCTATATTATCTTCTGTTTTGGACATTATTGGGCTTTATTATTCACTTTTATATTATTTTTGGGACTAACCTATTAACCGGAGGCCCAGCCCAGAATTGCTGTTTTTTGCCTATTTCAGAGTTTCGCAGAAAAGGAATATCAAACAGAGTCCAAACGGAATGAAACCTTCGGGAACGTGATTTTTAGGAAGAATATGATCCAAGAGACTTGGACCCTACGTCAAGAAACAAAAGAGGAGGCCACGAGCTAGGGGGGGCCCCCAGGGCGCGCCCTCCACCCTCGTGGGCCCCGTATTGCCTATTTCAGAGTTTCACTAAAAAAATATCAAACGGAGTCCAAACGGAATGAAACCTTCGGGAACGTGATTCTTGGAACGAACATGATCCAGGAGACTTGGACCCTACATCAAGCAACCAACAGGGAAGCCACGAGGTAGATAGGTGCGCCTACCCCCCAGGGCACGCCCTCCACCCTCGTGGGCCCCCTGTTGCTCCACCGCATACTTCTTCCTCCTATATATACCTACGTACCCCCAAACGATCAGATACGGAGCCAAAAACCTAATTCCACCGCTGCAACCTTCTGTACCCACGAGATCCCATCTTGGGGCCTGTTCCGGAGCTCCGCCGGAGGGGGCATCCATCACGGAGGGCTTCTACATCAACACCATAGCCTCTCCGATGAAGTGTGAGTAGTTTACCTCAGACCTTCGGGTCCATAGTTATTAGCTAGATGGCTTCTTCTCTCTTTTTGGATCTCAATACAATGTTCTCCCCCTCTCTCGTGGAGATCTACTCGATGTAATCTTCTTTTGCGGTGTGTTTGTTGAGACCGATGAATTGTGGGTTTATGATCAAGTTTATCTATGAACAACATTTGAATATTCTGAATTCTTTTATGTATGATTGGTTATCTTTGCAAGTCTCTTCGAATTATCAGTTTGGTTTGGCCTACTAGATTGATCTTTCTTGCAATGGGAGAAATGCTTAGCTTTGGGTTCAATCTTGCTGTGTCCTTTCCCAGTGACAGTAGGGGCAGCAAGGCACATATTGTATTGTTGCCATCGAGGATAACAAGATGGGGTTTTTATCATATTGCATGAATTTATCCCTCTACATCATGTCATCTTGCTTAAGGCGTTACTCTGTTCTTATGAACTTAATACTCTAGATGCATGCTGGATAGCGGTCGATGTGTGGAGTAATAGTAGTAGATGCAGGCAGGAGTCGGTCTACTTGTCTCGGACATGATGCCTATATACATGATCATACCTAGATATTCTCATAACTATGCTCAATTCTTTCAATTGCTCAACAGTAATTTTTTCACCCACCGTAAAATACTTATGCTCTTGAGAGAAGCCACTAGTGAAACCTATGGCCCCCGGGTCTATCTTCATCATATTAATCTCCCAACACTTAGTTATTTCCGTTGCCTTTTACTTTGCTTTTATTTTACTTTGCATATTTATCACAAAAATACCAAAAATATTATCCTATCATATCTATCAGATCTCACTCTCGTAAGTGACCGTGTAGGGATTGACAACCCCTTATCGCGTTGGTTGCGAGGATTTATTTGTTTTGTGTAGGTGCGAGGGACTCGCGTGTAGCCTCCTACTGGATTGATACCTTGGTTCTCAAAAACTGAGGGAAATACTTACGCTACTTTGCTGCATCACCCTTTCCTCTTCAAGGGAAAACCAATGCAGTGCTCAAGAGGTAGCAAGAAGGATTTCTGGCGCTGTTGCCGGGGAGGTCTACGCAAAAGTCAACATACCAAGTACCCATCACAAACCCTTATCTCCCGCATTACATTATTTGCCATTTGCCTCTCGTTTTCCTCTCCCCCACTTCACCCTTGCCATTTTATTCGCCCTCTCTTTTCCGTTTGCCTCTTTTTGCCCGTCTCTTGTTTGCTCGTGTGTTGGATTGCTTGTTTGTCATGATGGCTCAAGATAATACCAAATTATGTGACTTTACCAATACCAACAATAATGATTTCCTTAGCACTCCAATTGCTCCTCTTACCGATACTGGATCTTGTGAAATCAATGCTGCTTTGTTGAATCTTGTCATGAAAGATCAATTCGGCGGCCTTCCTAGTGAAGATGCCGCTACTCATCTAAATAGCTTCGTTGATTTGTGTGATATGCAAAAGAAGAAAGATGTTGACAATGATATTGTTAAATTGAAGCTATTTCCTTTTTCGCTTAGAGATCGTGCTAAAGCTTGGTTTTCGTCTTTGCCTAAAAATAGTATTGATTCTTGGAACAAGTGCAAAGATGCTTTTATCTCTAAGTATTTTCCTCCCGCTAAGATCATCTCTCTTAGAAACGATATTATGACTTTTAAGCAACTTGATCATGAACATGTTGCACAAGCTTGGGAGAGGATGAAATTAATGATATGTAATTGCCCTACACATGGTTTGAATTTGTGGATGATTATACAAAAAAATTATGCCGGGTTGAATTTTGCTTCTAGAAATCTTTTAGATTCGGCCGCGGGAGGCACTTTTATGGAAATCACTTTAGGAGAAGCTACTAAACTCCTAGATAATATATGGCACACTGAAAGATCTACTAATAAAAAAGTGCATGCGAAAGAAGAAATTAATGTTTTGAGTGGAAAGATGGATGAACTTATGAAATTATTTGCTACTAAGAGTGTTTCTTCTGATCCCAATGACATGCCTTTGTCTACTTTGATTGAGAATAATAATGAATCTATTGATGTGAATTTTGTTGGTAGGAATAATTTTGGTAACAATGCGTATAGAGGAAACTTTAATCCTAGGCCTTATCCTAGCAATTCCTCTAATAATTATGGTAATTCCTACAACAACTCTTATGGAAATTTTAATAAGATGCCTTCTGAATTTGATACTAGTGTTAAGGAGTTTATGAATTCACAAAAGAATTTCAATGCTTTGCTTGAAGAGAAATTGCTTAAAGTTGATGAATTGGCTAGGAACGTTGATAGAATTTCTCTTGATGTTGATTCTTTAAAACTTAGATCTATCCCTCCTAGGCATGATATCAATGAGTCTCTCAAAGCCATGAGAATTTCCATTGATGAGTGCAAAGAAAGAACCGCTAGGATGCGTGCTAAGAAAGATTGCTTTATGAAAGCGTGTTCTTCTAGTCCTTATGAAAATAAAGATGAAGATCTAAAAGTTATTGATGTGTCCCCTATTAAATCTTTGTTTTGCAATATGAATATTGATAATGATGGGACTGAATATGATCCACCTTTACCTAGAAGGCGTTCCAAAAATTCAGAGTTTTTAGATCTTGATGCTAAAATTGATAAAAGTGGGATTGAAGAGATCAAAACATTAGATGTTAATGAAACCACTATTTTGGATTTCAAGGAATTTAATTATGATAATTTCTCTTTGATAGATTGTATTTCCTTGTTGCAATCCGTGCTAAATTCTCCTCATGCTTATAGTCAAAATAAAGCTTTTACCAAACATATCGTTGATGCTTTGATGCAATCATATGAAGAAAAACTTGACTTGGAAGTTTCTATCCCTAGAAAACTTTATGATGAGTGGTAACCTACTATTAAAATTAAGATTAAAGATCATGAATGCTATGCTTTATGTGATTTGGGTGCTAGTGTTTCCACGATTCCGAAAACTTTGTGCGATTTGCTAGGTTTCCGTGATTTTGATGATTGCTCTTTAAATTTGCACCTTGCGGATTCCACTATTAAGAAACCTATGGGAAGAATTAATGATGTTCTTATTGTTGCAAATAGGAACTATGTGCCCGTAGATTTTATTGTTCTTGATATAGATTGCAATCCTTCATGTCCTATTATTCTTGGTAGACCTTTCCTTAGAACGATTGGTGCAATTATTGATATGAAGGAAGGGAATATTAGACTCCAATTTCCATTAAAGAAAGGCATGTAACACTTCCTTAGGAATAAAATAAAATTACCATATGAATCTATCATGAGAGCCACTTATGGATTGCCTACCAAAGATGGCAATACCTAGATCTATCCTTGCTTTTATGCCTAGCTAGGGGCGTTAAACGATAGCGCTTGTTGGGAGGCAACCCAATTTTATTTTTAGTTTTTTGCCTTTTGCTTCTGTTTAGGAATAAATATTTGTTCTAGACTCTGGTTATATGTGTTTTTATGTTTTAATTAGTGTTTGTGCCAAGTTAAACCTATAGGATCTTCTTGGATGATAGTTAATTGATCTTGCTGTAATTTCCAGAAACTTTATGTTCACGAAAACAATTGTTAAAAATCACCAGAACGTGATAAAATATTGATTCCAATTGCTGCTGATCAATAAACAAATTTCCTAGGTCTTCCTAGTTTTGATGATTTTTTGGAGTTCCAGAAGTTTGCGTTAGTCACAGATTACTACAGACTGTTCTGTTTTTGACAGATTCTGTTTTTCGTGTGTTGTTTGCTTATTTTGATGAATCTATGGCTAGTAAAAGAGTTTATAAACCATAGAGAAGTTGGAATACAGTAGGTTTAACACCAATACAAATAAAGAATGAGTTCATTACAGTACCTTGAAGTGTTCTTTTGTGTTCTTTCGCTAACGGAGCTCACGAGATTTTCTGCTATGTTTTGTGTTGTGAAGTTTTCAAGTTTTGGGTAAAAGATTTGATGGATTATGGAACAAGGAGTGTCCAGAGCCTAAGCTTGGGGATTCCCATGGAAACCCCAAGATAATCTAAGGACACCATAAAGCCAAAGCTTGGGGATATCCCGGAAGGCATCCCCTCTTTCGTCTACTTCCATCGGTAACTTTACTTGGAGCTATATTTTTATTCACCACATGATATGTGTTTTGTTTGGAGCGTCTTGTATGATTTGAGTCTTTGTTTGTTAGTTTACCACAATCATCCTTGCTGTACACACCTTTTGAGAGAGACACACATGATTCGGAAATTGTTAGAATACTCTATGTGCTTCACTTATATCTTTTGAGTTATATAGTTTTGCTCTAGTGCTTCACTTATATCTTTTAGAGCACGGTGGTGGATTTGTTTTATAGAAACTATTGATCTCTCATGCTTCACTTATATTATTTTGAGGGTCTTAAAATAGCATGGCAATTTGCTTTAATTAATATCATAAGAAATTTGATGCTTGATAATTGTTTTGAGATATAAAGGTGGCAATATCATAGTTGTGCTAGTTGAGTAATTGTGGAATTGAAAAATACATGTGTTGGAGTTTGTGATTCCTGTAGCATGCACGTATGGTGAACCGTTATGTAACGAAGTCGGAGCATGAAGTATGTGTTGATTGTCTTCCTTTGTGTGGCGGTCGGGATCGCGCGATGGTTAACTCCTACCAACCCTTCCCCTAGGAGCATGCATAGTAGTACTTTGCTTCGAGGGCTAATAAATTTTTGCAATAAGTATATGAGTTCTTTATGACTAATGTGAGTCCATGGATTATACGCACACTTACCTTTCCGCAATTTTCTAGCCTCTTCGGTACCGCGCATTGCCCTTTCTCACCTTGAGAGTTGGTGCAAACTTCGCCGGTGCATCCAAACCCCGTGATATTATGCGCTCTATCACACATAAACCTCCTTATATCTTCCTCAAAACAGCCACCATACCTACCTATCATGGCATTTCCATAGCCATTCCGAGATATATTGCCATGCAACTTTCCACCATTCCGTTTATCATGACATACTCCATCATTGTCATATTGCTTTGCATGATCATGTAGTTGACATTGTATTTGTGGCAAAGCCACCGTTCATAATTCTTTCGTACATGTTGCTCTTGATTCATTGCATATCCCGGTACACCGCCGGAGGCATACATATAGAGTCATAATTTGTTTTAAGTATTGAGTTGTAATTCATGAGTTGTAAGTAAATAAAAGTGTGATGATCATCATTATTAGAGCATTGTCCCAAGTGAGGAAAGGATGATGGAGACTATGATTCCCCCACAAGTCGGGATGAGACTCTGGACTAAATAAAAAAAGAGGCCATAAAAAAAGAGAAAAGGCCCAAATAAAAAAAGAGAGAAAAAGAGAGAAGGGACAATGTTACTATCCTTTTACCACACTTGTGCTTCAAAGTAGCATCGTGATCTTCATAATAGAGAGTCTCTCATTTTGTCACTTTCATATACTAGTGGGAAATTTCATTATAGAACTTGGCTTGTATATTCCAATGATGGGCTTCCTCAAATGCCCGAGGTCTTCGTGAGCAAGCAAGTTGGATGCACACCCACTTAGTTTCTTTTTGAGCTTTCATACACTTATAGCTCTAGTGCATCCGTTGCATGGCAATCCCTACTCCTCGCATTAACATCAATTGATGGGCATCTCCATAGCCCATTGATTAGCCTCGTTGATGTGAGACTTTCTCCTTTTTTGTCTTCCCACATAACCCCTACCATTACACCTTATTCCACCATAGTGCTATCTCCATGGCTTGCGCTCATGTATTGCGTAAGAGTTGAAAAAGCTGAATCGCGTTAAAAGTATGAACCAATTGCTTGGCTAAAACCGGGGTCGTACATGATATGAATATTTTGTGTGGGGAAGATGGAGCATAGCCAGACTATATGATTTTGTAGGGATAACTTGCTTTGGCCATGTTATTTTGATAAGACATAATTGCTTAGTTAGTATGCTTGAAGTATTATTGTTTTTATGTCAATATTAAACTTTTATCTTGAATCATATCAAGTCTGAACATTCATGCCACAATAAGAAGAATTACTTTGAAATTATGCCAAGTAGCATTCACATCAAAAATTCTGTTTTTATCATTTACCTACTCGAGGACGAGCAGGAATTAAGCTTGGGGATGCTTGATACGTCTCCAACGTATCTATAATTTTTGATTGCTCAATGCTATATTATCTTCTGTTTTGGACATTATTGGGCTTTATTATTCACTTTTATATTATTTTTGGGACTAACCTATTAACCGAAGGCCCAGCCCAGAATTGCTGTTTTTTTGCCTATTTCAGAGTTTCGCAGAAAAAGAATATCAAACGGAGTCCAAACGGAATGAAACCTTTGGGAACGTGATTTTTGGAACGAACATGATCCAGGAGACTTGGACCCTACGTCAAGCAACCAACAGGGAAGCCTTCTCATATGAGCATACTCTCGATGGACCCTGCAAGTTTCATAGTGGTGCGAAGCCGTCCAATCACACCACTCGGAAGTGCTACTAGCTCACCAGGATCGCCAAGGGCGATGGACTCCTGCCTCCTCCACCTGCCGGCCCGCCGCCTCCTCCTCCCCAGCAGCCGGCGGTACGGCTAGTCGGCGCAATACAAGATGAATATCGCGAAGAGCATGGAGCTTATGTCGTGTTCACCAGCGTGGCCGACGATTAGCACAACAGACGGCAGCGGCAACAAGAAGTACATGCGGTAGCATCAGAGACCCCCGAGTTCATGCATTGGTGTGAGAAGCCTATCAGTTGGAGCAGGGCTGACCACCCAGAGGTGATACCCTCTCCTGGTTCTTATGCCCTGGTCTTGGATGCCACCTTCGCAGCAGAGAGGCGGGCTGCTCGCTTCTCTCGAGTTCTGATAGATGGCGGCAGCAGAATCAACATCCTATACCGTGACACTATGGAGAAGTTGGGAATCAAGCAGAAGCAGCTTCAGCCCAGTCGGACTGTATTCCATGGCATAGTCCCTGGCCTTTCCTCCTCACCAATCAGCAAGATCCAGATAGACGTCCTCTTCGGAGACAAAGATCACTTTTGCCGAGAGCCAGTCTGGTTTGAGGTGGTGGACCTTGAGAGCCCCTATCATGCGCTACTTGGTCGGCCTGCTCTGGCCAAGTTCATGGCAGTCGCCCACTATGCTTACCTCAAGATGAAGATGCCAAGCACCAAGGGAATCCTAACCGTAGTCAGGGACTACAAGAAGTCGTCCGCCTGTGCAGCAGACAGCAGCCGGCTAGCCGAGTCCCTCGTGATTGCCGCAGAGAAGCGGCTCCTTGACCAGGTTGTGGCAATGGCAGGCAAGCAGCCGGAGATGTTGCCAAACCCCAAGGAGTCGGAAGCTAAGGGCTTGTTCAAGCCGGCAAAAGAAACAAAGAGGATACCCTTGGACCCGGAGCGCCCGGAGAGGCACGCTATTATAGGTGCAAACCTTGACAGCAAATAGGAAAGCGAGCTCGTCGATTTCCTCCGTGAGAATCGGGACATCTTTGCATGGTCTCCTAAGGACATGCCGGGTGTTCCGACGGATTTCGCCGAGCACAAGCTACATGTTCGACCTGATGCCAAGCCGGTCAGGCAGCCCCTGCGCCACCTGTCAGAAGAGAAGAGGAGAGTCGTTGGAGAAGAGATAGCCCGGCTTCTAGCAGCCGGCTTCATTATGGAAGTGTTCTTCCCAGAGTGGTTAGCCACCCCAGTCCTTGTGCTGAAGAAGAATAAGCAGTGGCGCATGTGTATTGATTACACCAGCCTCAACAAAGCTTGCCCCAAAGATCCATTTGCTTTGCCAAGAATTGACCAAGTGATAGACTCCACAGCCGGATGCGAGCTGTTGAGTTTTTTGGATGCATACTCAGGGTATCATCAGATCAAGCTGAACCAGGTCGACAGGCTGAAGACCGCCTTCATCACACCATTCGGATCCTTCTGCTACCTGACCATGACGATCAGCTTGAGGAATGCCGGCGCCACGTTTCAGCGTTGCATGCAGAAGTGTCTCCTCAAGAAACTCGGCAAAAACGCCCACGTCTATGTGGACGACATTGGGGTGAAGACAGAGAAGCATGGCACACTGTTAGAAGACCTCAAGGAGACCTTTGAAAACTTGCGCCGCTTTCAAATCAAGCTCAACCTGGAGAAATGCGTCTTTGGAGTACCAGCCGGCCAGCTTCTTGGTTTCCTGGTCTCAGAGCGCGACATAGAGTGCAACCCTGTGAAGATCAAGGCCATCGAGAGGATGGAGGTACCTACCCGACTGCTGGATGTGTAAAAATTCATCGGCTGCTTGGCATCCATCAGCCGTTTCATCAGTCGGCTGGGCGAGAAGACTCTTCCCCTGTACCAGCTCATGAAGAAGACCACTTTTTTGAGTGGAATGACAAGGCGGATGAAGCTTTTCTCCAGCTCAAGAAGATGTTGACCACTCCGCCTGTCCTGGCGGCTCCGACTGCTAAGGAGCCCATGCTTCTCTACATCGCCGCCACCAGCCGGGTGGTCAGCACAGTCATAGTTGTTGAGCGGAAAGAAGACGGCAAAGCACTACTAGTCCAGAGGCTGGTGTATTACCTGAGTGAAGTGTTGTCCACCTCCAAGCAGAACTACCCCCACTATCAGAAGATGTGCTACGACGTGCATTTCGCTGCCAAGAAGTTGAAGCCATACTTTCAAGAGCACTCAATCACTGTTGTCTGCACTGCTCCACTTGCTGAGATCATTGGAAGCCGAGATGCTTCGGGCTGAGTGGCCAAATGGGCCATAGATTTGGCCCCCTACACCATCTACTACCAGCCTCGCACCACCATCAAGTCCCAAGCACTGGCCGACTTCCTCGTCGACTGGGCCGAGACCCAGTACCTGCTGCCAGCGCTGGACTCCACCCATTGGCGGATGCAATTTGATGGTTCCAAGATGTGCACCGGTTTGGGAGCCGACATTGTCCTCACCTCTCCCAAGGGCGACAAGCGCATATATGTGTTGCAAATTCACTTTGCTGCCTCCAACAACGTAGCTGAATACGAAGCACTTATACACGGGCTCCGGCTTGCCAAGGAACTCGGCATTCACCGGATCCTGTGCTATGGTGACTCCGACTTGGTGGTCCAGCAGTCGTCAGGTGACTGGGATTCCAAGGATGCAAACATGGCAAGCTACCGCTTCCTCGTCCAGCAACTCAGTGGATACTTTGAAGGGTGCGAGTTCCTCCATGTCCCGCGAAATGACAACGAGCAAGCAGATGCTTTGGCACGGATCGGCTCCACCCGGCAAGCAATACCAGCCGATGTCGCCCTACAGCGCCTCCTCAAGCCATTTGTTAAGCCGTCACCGGAATTAGATTCCATCTTCGTGCCGACTGCTCCCGAAGCAGTCAGATCCGACTTGGGGACTGCAGCAGTCACATCGGGGACTTCGGTAGGCGTCTCGGGGGCTGCAGCAGTCGCACCCGGCCCAGGGACTTCAGTGCTCGGCCCGGGGACTTCATCGACACAGCAAGCGGCAGCCGACCCCAACCCGCCGCCTCCCAGCCCAACCGCCCTCGTGCAAGTAGCAGTCGAAGAAATAGTAGCACATTCATGGGCGCAGCCGATCCTCAACTTTCTGGTGAACAAGGAGCTGCCGACTGATGAGATCTCGGCCCGACAAGTGCAACGTCGAGCAGCAGCACACACCATTGTCAACAGAGAACTTGTGAGGCGCAGTGTCACTGGTGTGTACCAGCGCTGCGTGGAGCTGGAGAAAGGCCAAGCAATCCTCAAAGATATCCACCAAGGCGAGTGTGGTCACCACGCGGCTTCAAGATCACTTGTTGCCAAAGCTTTCTGCCATGGTTTTTTCTGGCAGACTGCTCTAGAAGACTCCAAAGACCTGGTCCAGAAATGTAAGGGATGCCAGAAGTTCCGCTCCAAGCCACATTTGCCGGCTTCTGCACTCAAGACCATCCCCATTGCCTGGCACTTTGCCATTTGGGGGCTGGACATGGTGGGACCATTCAAGACAGCACGCGGTGGCCTGACTCATCTGCTTGTTGCCGTGGAAAAATTCACCAAGTGGATAGAAGCAAACCCAATCAAGAAGTTGAATGGTCCGACTGTTGTGACTTTCATCGCAGACATCACCACCCGGTATGGCATACCACACAGCATCATCACCGACAACGGCACAAACTTTGCCAAAGGCGCCTTGGCTTGTTTCTGCGCGACGCAGGGCATCCGACTGGACTTAGCGTCCGTTGCCCATCCACAGTCAAATGGCCAGGTAGAGCGAGCGAACGGCCTCATCTTATCCGGCATCAAACCCCGACTGGTCGAGCCTCTAGAGTGTTCGGCCGGCTGTTGGCTCGATGAGCTGTCGGCCGTCCTCTGGAGCCTGCGCACAGCTCCAAACAAGTCAACCGGCTTCACGCCTTTCTTCCTCGTCTACGGTGCCGAAGCCGTCATCCCGGCGGACATAGAATCCGACTCCCCTCGAGTCACCATGTACACTGAGGAGGAGGCAAAAGAAGCACGAGAAGATAGCGTCGATCTGCTGGAAGAGGGCCGGCTGTTGGCACTCAGCCGGTCCACCATCTACCAGCAGAGTCTATGCCGATACTAAAATCGGAAGGTCAAGCCAAGATCCTTCCAAGAGGGAGACCTTGTGCTCCGGCTAATTCAGCGAACAGCCGGCCAGCACAAGCTCTCGGCACCTTGGGAAGGCCCCTTCATCATCAGCAAAGTTTTGGGCAACGACTCCCACTACCCGATCAATGCTCAGAAGCCCAGAGCACGCAAGAGAGACGACTCCGGCAAGGAGACAGAGCGGCCGTGGAATGCAAACCTCCTTCGAAGATTTTGCAGTTGATGCAGTATGTACCATGCTACCTTTTGTATTAAGTACGAAGACTCCGGGTCCCCCGAGAAGAGCTCGGGGGCTACCTTCTTTTATCTATATGATAAGTATTATGCCTATGAATGTGTTATTTCATTACTTCGCCTAGCACCGGGTTCGACCAGTCGGCCCGGGGGCTCGCCGCCTTGTACTATGTGGTGCTTCCTGCAGTCGGACAAGTAGTGTGTTGGCACCTAAACCTTCTCCTGCCAGAAGCCGCAGCTCGCAGAGTGAATGTCCGGTGGGTAGGAGTTAAAGGCAAAACGGGGTGTCCACATGAAAAAATGGCTAAGGACCCAAAGCATGCATAGAGTTCAGGCCGGCTTCCCGCCTCATCGACCGGCTGTTGAGCAGCCGGCCGGCCGGCTTCTACTTAACTTGCTAATGCTCTAATCGGCTAAGTACCTGCCCTCCCAAAAGTAGCTAGGTACTTGACCCAGCCACAGTCCGCAGAGCGGCTGTCTGGCTGGCAAGACGGCAGCTAAGGGAGGGCGGCAAAGGAAAAAACCAAGGAGCAGAAAGCAAGGAAAAGTCAGAACTCGGCAAAAACACAACTTGTGTGGAAGAATATTTACATGTCAAAAGGCCCTTGGCTAGCATTCAACAGAGTTTGAAATACACCCCGCGGGTGGAATTGTGCAAATTTAACAAAGTTTGTCGAGACTGATAAAGCAGGAAAAATAAAGATAAGTCGGCGGCCTAGGGAGCAGCAGAGGGGTCCGGCTGGTTGGCGGAGTCGGTAGTGCCGGTTGGTAGAGTGGACGGCTGGTTAGTCTCCGCTTGGTCGCCTCCAGCAGCAGTCGGCACACTCAAGCGCGGCTCGTTGTTTGAGGCACGGTCAAGCTGAGGCTGGCCGTCCGCTCCGACCTCTGGCGCATCTTCTTCGCCTTCCTCGTCCTCCTCATCTTCTCCCTCGTCGCTGGAGTCGATCATCTCGGCCGAGTCTTCCTCGTCCTCCGGGTTCAGCTCGAACCACTCCGGTGGCGCCTCGGCACCGTTCTCGGCCAGCTCAGGAACAAAGACGCTGGTGTTGGTGTACTCGGCAATCACCGCTGCCCGTCTGACAAGATCGCGCTCCACCACCACCAGCTCCTCCTGGGCCTCCTGCCGAAACATGGTCAACTGGGCTAGATTTAGCCCAGGATACCACGCCTTGATGAACTCCAAGGCTCGGCGTGCTCCAGCTCGGGCCGAGGAACCCTTCCAAGCCTCGAGTCGGCCGGCCGCCACCTCCAGACAGTCGGCAGTCCGACTGGGAGTCCGCGGAGCCGTCATGTCCGGCCAAAGAGCGGAGATCGCTTGAGCCCCGACACACTGAAGACGGCGCAGCATTGGATGAGCCGTCCGAAGATGGGCCTGGATGCTGAGAAGCTGTTCGCTAAGGGTCCTGGGGGCGTCGGCAGCGATCTGCGCACCTTCTGCCCTCCGTTCTTCACGATAAGCCTCAATAGCCTGGTTGGCGGCACCAGAGTGGCCAGGGAAGAAGTCTGCTCAGGCAGAAAGCAAAGAAGTCAGAAGCCATAAGCTAGAAGCCAGCTCGATCAGCGGCCGACGGCTCAAAGAAGGAAAAAGAAGAAAGCTTAACGTCAACCATGTCTTCAATCCTGCCGAAGCCGGCAGTCAGCAGCGTCTCCTTATCAGCCCAGCTGAAGCGTTTGGTCTCGAACTCGGCAAGGAGATTGGACTCTTTCTCCTCCGCCTCCTTCTGGGCTGTCTGGAGAAGCTTCGCCTGCTCCGCCAGTTGCTTGACAAGTCGGTCACGCTCTTGGGCCAGCTCGTTGCACTCTGCCTCCTTGGCGCGCAACGCGGTGTTGGCTTCACCCAGCTGCTGTTGCAGGGCAGCATTGGCCTCTGCAAGAATAGAGAAAAGAAAAGACGTCAACGATCAGCAAAGAAGAAGTGCAGTTGCCGGGGAGATCCGCTACAGCACGCGGGTGCGCTATCGCGCCCCCGCAGAGAAAGAAGTTATCAACAGTCAACAAAAAAGGAAGCGTAGTTGCCGGAAGATCCGGCCTGACTGCTCAGCAGTCGACCCGAATCTCGGGGCTAAAGCCCGCAGAGAAAGAAAATGAGGACTTACTCCGGCTTTTCGACAAGTCGGCGATCCGTCGGTCTAGATCTCGGACGTTGGAGTTGAAGGTGATCGCACGGAGGTTATGATAGTCCTATAATGAAGATAGCAGATAAAGTTAGCACTCGGAGCTTGCCAATTGAAGTTCCGAGCCGCATGCTCAGCAGCCGGCCCGAAACTTGGGGGGCTACACCTAGTGGGTGTGCTGGCGCGCCCCCACAGAAAAATTCAAGAATCAAAGACGAAGAAGTAAGAAACATACCCGAATGGCCGCTCACAAATCCAAGAACGCCCTGTTGCACTGTTGAAGAGCGGTGGCCTCAGCTCGGAGTCTGGCCTGGACGTCTAGGATCGCTTGGTTTAAAGCGCCCGTCCCACCTCCACGCACCCATTCAGTGGGCGCGGCGCTAGTTGCTTCGGCATCCGGGACCAACGAGCTCGCAGCGCCGGCTTCCAGCGGTTGTGGCGCCGAAGTCGCCTTTGCACCACGGCGGCGCAATGGTGTACAGGCTTCAGGAGTCGGGCCCGTCACCACCTCGTTTCCGGCTGGCGGCATCGGCGGGGCAGTCGGCTGTTTGTCCCGCGCTCCTCCAAACGGCGGTGGCGGAGGCACGTCTGCCTCCGGCATGACGACATCGCCGCCTTCCCTCTCCATGACCGGATGCTCGTCGCCGGCTCCCCCGGCTGGCGCCGCAAACTCTGGTGGCAGCGGCGCGGAGTTCAGGGGGATGACGAATAGCGGCGCCTGATGGCGGGCGACTTCTTCAGCCAGCTTCTTCGTCGCGGCGTCGGCCTTAGCGTCTGCCAGCTTCTTCAATGCGGCGGCCTCCGCCTTGTCTGCCTCCAACTTCTCCTTACGGGCAGCTTCCCGCTCCGCACGCGCCTCCTGCGCGTTTCGTTCCTGTGCCTCCCGGAGGTCGGCTGCAGGGTCAATTCGCCGGGTGGTGGTGGAGGTCTCCATCGACCCAATGACGGAGGCGGCGGCCGACTTCTCAAGAGAGAGCGGGAACCTGAGTCAAGAAAAATAAAGAAGAGAAGCTCAGATAGAATAACCAAGAAAGGAAAGCACAAGAAAAAGATACTTACGCCGACACTATAGGAGGCACGTTCGGAAGCTTCTGGAACTTGGTCGCCTTCGCGGCGGCCTCCTTCCGCCTGGTCGCGGTGGTCGGGTTCTTGGTCTTCTTCGGCACACTGACAAACAAAATGGAGCCTTTCTTGCGCTTGCGTGTGCCGCCTTGAGCAGCCGGCTCGGTGGAAGGGCCTATGTCCGCCCTGCCGGCACCTCGCGCATGGCGTGGCTCGTCCTCCTCCTCATCATCATCGGGCCAGGTCTCGACGCGCCTCCTTCTTCGGAGCCGCCTGCTCTACCGCCACCGCCTATGGCGATCGTCCTCCAGGGCGGCCGCCCCCAAGTCGGGGTCGTCCACATCGCTCACCTCCCGGTCCGGCTGGTAGCCTCCACCCGGCGCCACGATGGCGGCCGTCGCCGGAGACATGTAGATCTGCGTTCAAAGGACCGACTATTCAAGATGGCAAGACCAAGACCAAGACAAGTACTAAAAAGAAAAGAGTTGAGGAACTTACAGCAGGCGGCGGGTTGGCGCAGGAGTATGGCCGCTTGCCGAACCGCCAAGACCCTTCCGACAGCTTGAGGTCAGAGATCTCGTTCACCATACGGGCAACCTCGGCAGTCGGCATGTCCCTCGTACACATCCGGCTAGGGTCACGATGCCCGCTCATCCGACAAATCAGATGAGGCCGGCCTTGGAGCGGGAGAACCCAGCGCACGATGAAGGCGACCAGCTGGTCGGACGCCTTAAGGCCTTCCGCATCAGTCAGCACCCGGAGCCGGTTGACGGCGGTGGTGGCGTCGGCCGACATGGGCTTCGGCTTGTAGCCCCAGTTGGCCCGAGGTTCGGCCGGAGGGCCGGCTTCGTAGGGCGGCAGGTTGATGAAGTCGATGGCCGGGTCGACATTCTCCATGTAAAATATGAGTTCTGCCACAGTTTGACCGACTGTGACAGCTTGATGGCGGGGAAGGCATTCTTCGCAGACAAACGGTGCACCGCGATGAGGTGCCCAGTTTGGTGTAGAAGAATGCTCCCCACAACTCGATGGTGGGGAGGATGCCAAGGTAACCCTCACACATCGTGACGAAGGCGGACAGCAACATCACGGTGTTGGGCGTCAGATGATGTGGTTGAAGATGGTAGAAGTCAAGGAAGGAACGGAGGAACCCACTTGCCGGCAGGCCGAAGCCACGGAGGAAGTGCGAGCGGAAGATAACCCACTCGCCTCCCTTCAGCGCCGGTGAGATCTCCTTCTCCGGTGGCACGCGCACCTTGACGAAGCACGCGCCGGGCAGCCGCCGTGTGGCGCGAAGGGAGGCGAGATCGTCGTCGTTCACGACAGAGCCGTCCCAATCCCATCCCTTCTCCCGCGCCATGAAGACCGAGCTGGACGGAGAAATGGCGCGGCGGCGGAGGCGAAGACCGTGGCAAAGCGAGAGGTTTGGGGCGGAGGAGATCGACGTCGACGAGCTGCGGCAGCGCCTCGGCAGAGCGTAGAGGTGCGGCAGCAGCAAGAAGAGAAGGAGGACGAAAATGACAAAGGGAGAGGAGGGCGCGCGTGCTCTGCCGCTCCCCCTCCTCCCCCTACTTATAGCCCCTGGGCTGCGAAGCCAAGGGGGCGGGGCGTGGGTTCGTGGGATTAACTGCACCCACGATCCCACGACCCCGCGATTATTGCGTGAGTTACTGCATAGTAACTCCGCATGGAATCGCAACCGTCTGCCTCGGCTGCAGCGGATCCACCCGCGCACCGAGGCCCGGTAGTGGCGGGCCCAGCCTGCTGTAGCGTCCCATCGCCCGCATGGGCTGGTAGGCTGGCCCGACTAGCTGGCGCCGCGTGGCGTGCTTGCTGCGGGCGGCGGACCTAGAGGCCTAGCAATCACGCCACCTGGTTCCCGCCTTGGCGTTTCAAAATTATCAGACGACCCCGCCTAGTCACGGCCGGTTCCCAGCAGGCGGCATACCAGGAGACGGACAAAGCGTTCAACAAGAGCACTCGGAGGAGGAAACTGCCGAGGCACCTCGACTTATCAGCTGCGATGCCTCACCAGCTTCGGGGACTACTGTCGGAGTAATGGGCCACGGGTAGCCTAACCCGAGTCCCTGAGCATTTCAAGACATCGGGGCCGGCTGCGCCCCTCAAGCATCAAGGATGAATTGCCGCCTTCTGGTGGCCGGCTGGATCAAGCGGCCGACTGCCAGAAGATGACCATGCACCAGAGGACGGCCCCCAGACAGGCCGACTCCTAGCAGGCGGCCTCCAGAAAGGCCGGCTCCTAGCAGGCGGCCCACGACGCCCACGAAGTCTGTGCCCCCATAGAGAAGACTGTTGGGGAACGTAGTAATTTCAAAAAAAATCTACGCACACGCAAGATCATGGTGATGCATAGCAACGAGAGGGGAGAGTGTTGTCCACGTACCCTCGTAGACCGATAGCAGAAGCGTTTAACACAACGCGGTTGATGTAGTCGTACGTCTTCACGATCCGACCGATCAAGTACCGAACGCACGTCACCTCCAAGTTCAGCACACGTTTAGCACGATGACGTCCCTCGAACTCCGATCCAGCCGAGTGTTGAGGGAGAGTTTCGTCAGCACGACGGCGTGGTGACAATGTTGATGTTCTACCGACGCAGGGCTTCGCCTAAGCACCGCTACGATATTATCGAGGTGTAATATGGTGGAGGGGGGCACCGCACACGGCTAAGAGATCAATGATCAATTGTGTGTCTAGAGGTGCCCCCTGCCCTCGTATATAAAGGAGCAAGGGGGGGGTCGGCCGGCCTAGAGGAGAGGCGCGCCAGGAGGAGTCCTACTCCTACCGGGAGTAGGACTCCCCCCTTTCCATGTTGGACTAGGAGAGGAAGGGGGAAAAGGTGGAGGGGAGGAAGGAAGGGGGGGCGCCGCCCCCCTCTCCTTGTCCTATTCGGACTGGGGGGAGGGGCGCGCGGCCCTGCCCTGGCCTCCTCTCCTCTCTTCCACCTAGGCCCAATAAGGCCCATTAAGTTACCGGGGGTTCCGGTAACCTCCCGATACTCCGGAAAAATCCCGATTTCACCCGGAACACTTCCGATGTCCAAACATAGGCTTCCAATATATCAATCTTTATGTCTCGACCATTTCGAGACTCCTCGTCATGTCCCTGATCACATCCGGGACTCCGAACAACCTTCGGTACATCAAAACATATGAACTCATAATATAACTGTCATCGTAACGTTAAGCGTGCGGACCCTACGGGTTCGAGAACTATGTAGACATGACCGAGACACCTCTCCGGTCAATAACCAATAGCGGAACCTGGATGTTCATATCGTTCCTACATATTCTACGAAGATCTTTATCGGTCAGACCGCATAACAACATACGTTGTTCCCTTTGTCATCGGTATGTTACTTGCCCGAGATTCGATCGTCGGTATCTCGATACCTAGTTCAATCTCGTTACCAGCAAGTCTCTTTACTCGTTCCGTAATACATCATCCCGCAACTAACTCATTAGTCACAATGCTTGCAAGGCTTATGGTGATGTGTATTACTGAGTGGGCCCAGAGATACCTCTCCGACAATCAGAGTGACAAATCCTAATCTCGAAATACGCCAACCCAACAAGTACCGTTGGATACACCTGTAGAGCACCTTTACAATCACCCAGTTACGTTGTGACGTTTGGTAGCATACAAAGTGTTCCTCCAGTAAACGGGAGTTGCATAATCTCATAGTCATAGGAACATGTATAAGTCATGAAGAAAGCAATAACAACATACTAAACGATCGAGTGCTAAGCTAACGGAATGGGTCAAGGCAATCACATCATTCTCCTAATGATGTGATCCCGTTAATCAAATGACAACTCATGTCTATGGCTAGGAAACATAACCATCTTTGATCAACGAGCTAGTCAAGTAGAGGCATACTAGTGACACTCTGTTTGTCTATGTATTCACACATGTATTATGTTTCCCGTTAATACAATTCTAGCATGAATAATAAACATTTATCATGATATAAGGAAATAAATAATAACTTTATTATTGCCTCTAGGGCATATTTCCTTCAGTCTCCCACTTGCACTAGAGTCAATAATCTAGATTACACAATAATGATTCTTACACCCATGGAGTCTTGGTGCTGATCATGTTTTGCTCGTGGAAGAGGCTTAGTCAACGGGTCTGCAACATTCAGATCCGTATGTATCTTGCAAATTTCTATGTCTCCCACCTGGACTAAATCCCGGATGGAATTGAAGCGTCTTTTGATGTGCTTGGTTCTTTTTTGAAATCTGGATTCCTTTGCTAAGGCAATTGCACCAGTATTTTCACAAAATATTTTCATTGGACCCGATGCACTAGGTATGACACCTAGATCGGATATGAACTCCTTCATCCAGACTCCTTCATTTGCTGCTTCCGAAGCAGCTATGTACTCAGCTTCACACGTAGATCCCGCCACGACACTTTGCTTAGAACTGCACCAACTGACAGCTCCACCGTTCAATGTAAACACGTATCCGGTTTGCGATTTAGAATCGTCCGGATCAGTGTCAAAGCTTGCATCAACGTAACCATTTACGATGAGCTCTTTGTCACCTCCATAAACGAGAAACATATCCTTAGTCCTTTTCAGGTATTTCAGGATGTTCTTGACCGCTGTCCAGTGATCCACTCCTGGATTACTTTGGTACCTCCCTGCTAAACTTATAGCAAGGCACACATCAGGTCTGGTACACAGCATTGCATACATGATAGAGCCTATGGCTGAAGCATAGGGAACATCTTTCATCTTCTCTCTATCTTCTGCAGTGGTCGAGCATTGAGTCTTACTCAATCTCACACCTTGTAGTACAGGCAAGAACCCTTTCTTTGCTTGATCCATTTTGAACTTCTTCAAAACTTTGTCAAGGTATGTGCTTTGTGAAAGTCCAATTAAGCGTCTTGATCTATCTCTATAGATCTTGATGCCTAATATATATGCAGCTTCACCGAGGTCTTTCATTGAAAAACTCTTATTCAAGTATCCCTTTATGCTATCCAGAAATTCTATATCATTTCCAATCAGCAATATGTCATCCACATATAATATCAGAAATGCTACTGAGCTCCCACTCACTTTCTTGTAAATACAGGCTTCTCCAAAAGTCTGTATAAAACCAAATGCTTTGATCACACTATCAAAGCGTTTATTCCAACTCCAAGAGGCTTGCACCAGTCCATAAATGGATCGCTGGAGCTTGCACACTTTGTTAGCTCCCTTTGGATCAACAAAACCTTCCGGTTGCATCATATACAACTCTTCTTCCAGAAATCCACTCAGGAATGCAGTTTTGACATCCATTTGCCAAATTTCATAATCATAAAATGCGGCAATTGCTAACATGATTCGGACAGACTTGAGCATCGCTACGGGTGAGAAAGTCTCGTCGTAGTCAATCCCTTGAACTTGTCGAAAACCTTTCGCAACAAGTCGAGCTTTGTAGACAGTAACATTACCGTCAGCGTTAGTCTTCTTCTTGAAGATCCATTTATTTTCAATGGCTTGCCGATCATCGGGCAAGTCAACCAAAGTCCATACTTTGTTCTCATACATGGATCCCATCTCGGATTTCATGGCTTCAAGCCATTTTGCGGAATCTGGGCTCACCATCGCTTCTTCATAGTTCGTAGGTTCGTCATGGTCTAGTAACATAACCTCCAGAACAGGATTACCGTACCACTCTGGTGCGGATCTTAATCTGGTTGACCTACGAGGTTCAGTAATAACTTGATCTGAAGTTTCATGATCATTATCATTAACTTCCCCACTAATTGGTGTAGGTGTCGCAGATGTACCCAACAGTCTCCTTTGGGTATCCTATGAAGACACATTTCTCCGATTTAGGTTCGAGCTTATCAGGTTGAAGTTTCTTCACATAAGCATCGCAACCCCAAACTTTAAGAAATGACAACTTTGGTTTCTTGCCAAACCATAGTTCATAAGGCGTCGTCTCAACGGATTTCGATGGTGCCCTATTTAGGGTGAATGCAGCCGTCTCTAAAGCATAACCCCAAAACGATAGAGGTAAATCAGTAAGAGACATCATAGATCACACCATATCTAGTAAAGTACGATTACGACGTTCGGACACACCATTACATTGTGGTGTTCCGGGTGGCGTGAGTTGCGAAACTATTCCGCATTGTTTCAAATGTAGGCCAAACTCGTAACTCAAATATTCTCCTCCACGATCTGATCGTAGAAACATTATTTTCTTGTTACGATGATTTTCAACTTCACTCTGAAATTCTTTGAACTTTTCAAATGTTTCAGACTTATGTTTCATTAAGTAGATATACCCATATCTGCTCAAATCATCTGTGAAGGTGAGAAAATAACGATATCCGCCACGAGCCTCAATATTTATCGGACCACATACATCTGTATGTATGATTTCCAACAAATCAGTTGCTCTCTCCATAGTTCCGGAGAACGGTGTTTTAGTCATCTTGCCCATGAGACACGGTTCGCAAGTACCAAGTGATTCCAAAAGTCCATCATTATGGAGTTTCTTCATGCGCTTTACACCGATATGACCTAAACGGCAGTGCCACAAATAAGTTGCACTATCATTATCAACTCTGCATCTTTTGGCTTCGACATTATGAATATGTGTGTCACTACTACCGAGATTCATTAAAACTAGACCACTCTTCAAGGGTGCATGACCATAAAAGATATTACTCATATAAATAGAACAACCATTATTCTCTGATTTAAATGAATAACCGTCTCGCATCAAACAAGATCCAGATATAATGTTCATGCTCAACGCTGGCACCAAATAACAATTATTTAGGTCTAATACTAATCCCGAAGGTAGATGTAGAGGTAGCGTGCCGACGGCGATCACATCGACTTTGGAACCATTTCCCACGCGCATCGTCACCTCGTCCTTAACCAATCTTCACTTAATCTGTAGCCCCTGTTTCGAGTTGCAAATATTAGCAACAGAACCAGTATCAAATACCCAGGTGCTACTGCAAGCATTAGTAAGGTACACATCAATAACATGTATATCACATATACCTTTGTTCACCTTGCCATCCTTCTTATCCGCCAAATACTTGGGGCAGTTCCGCTTGCAGTGACCAGTCTGCTTGCAGTAGAAGCACTCAGTCCCAGGCTTAGGTCCAGACTTGGGTTTCTTCTCCTGAACAGCAACTTGCTTGCTGTTCTTCTTGAAGTTCCCCTTCTTCGTCCCTTTGCCCTTTTTCTTGAAACTAGTGGTCTTATTGACCATCAACACTTGATGCTCCTTTTTGATTTCTAACTCCGCTGCCTTTAGCATTGCGAAGAGCTCGGGAATTGTCTTATTCATCCCTTGCATGTTATAGTTCATCACGAAGCTCCTGTAGCTTGGTGGCAGTGATTGAAGAATTCTGTCAATGACGCTATCATCCGGAAGATTAACTCCCAGTTGAAGAATTCTGTCAATGACGCTATCATCCCGACAACTAGCTCATTGAATCAAAGATGGTTAAGTTTCCTAGCCATAGACATTAGTTGTCATTTGATTAACGGGATCACATCATTAGAGAATGATGTGATTGACTTGACCCATTCCGTTAGCTTAGCACTTGATCGTTTAGTATATTGCTATTGCTTTCTTCATGACTTATACATGTTCCTATGACTATGAGATTATGCAACTCCCGAATACCAGAGGAACACTTTGTGTGATACCAAACGTCACAACATAATGGGTGATTATAAAGGTGCTCTACAGGTGTCTCCGATGGTACTTGTTGAGTTGGCATAGATCAAGATTAGGATTTGTCACTCCGATTGTCGGGAGGTATCTCTGGGCCCTCTCGGTAATACACATCACTATAAGCCTTGCAAGCAATGTGACTAATGAGTTAGTTGCGGGATGATGCATTACGGAACGAGTAAAGAGACTTGCTCGTAATTAACGAGATTGAGCTAGGTATTGAGATACCGACGATCGAATCTCGGACAAGTAACATACCGATGACAAAGGGAACAACGTATGTTGTTATGCGGTTTGACCGATAAAGATCTTCGTAGAATATGTGGGAGCCAATATGAAAATCCAGGTTCCGCTATTGGTTATTGACCAGAGACGTGTCTCAGTCATGTCTACATAGTTCTCGAACCCGTAGGGTCCGCACGCTTAACGTTCGGTGACGATCGGTATTATGAGTTTATGTGTTTTGATGTACCGAAGATAGTTTAGAGTCCCAGATGTGATCACGGACATGACGAGGAGTCTCTAAATGGTCGAGACATAAAGATTGATATATTGAATGACTATATTCGGACACCGGATGAGTTCCGGCGGTCACCGGATAATTATCGGAGTGCCGGGGGGTTATCGGAACCCCCGGGGGACTATTGGTCCTACATGGGCCATAGGGAAGAGGGGAGGCAGCCCACAAGGGGCAGCCGCGCCCCCTCCCTATAGGGAGTCCGAATTGGACAAGGGAGGGGGGCGCGCCCCTCCTTTCCTTCTCCTCTCCCTCTCCTTCCTTCCCCTTCCTCCTCCTAGTTGGACTAGGAAAGGGGAGTCCTACTCCTACTAGGAGAAGGACTCCTCCCCCTCCTTGGCGCGCCCCAAGGGCCGATCGGCCTCCCCCTTGCTCCTTTATATACGGGGGCAGGGGGCACCCTAGGACACACAAGTTGATCATTGATCCCTTAGCCGTGTGCGGTGCCCCCCTCCACCATAATCCACCTCGGTCATATCATCATAGGCGAAGCCCTGCGGCGGTAGCTTCATCATCACCGTCATCACGCCGTCGTGCTGACGAAGCTCTCCCTCGACACTCTGCTGGATCGTGAGTTCATGGGACGTCACCGAGCTGAACGTGTGACGGATAGTTCGGAGGTGCCGTACTTTTGGTACTAGGATCGGTCGATCGTGAAGACGTACGACTACATCAACCGCGTTGTTATAACGCTTCCGCTTACGGTCTATGAGGGTACGTAGACAACACTCTCCCCTCTCGTTGCTGTGCATCACCATGATCTTGCGTGTGCGTAGGAAAATTTTGAAATTACTACGTTCCCCAACAGTGGTATCCGAGCCAGGTTTGTGCGTAGATGTTATATGCATGAGTAGAACACAAGTGAGTTGTGGGCGATAATAGTCATACTGCTTACCAGCATGTCATACTTTGATTTGGCGGTAATGATTGGATGAAGCGGCCCAGACCGACATTACGCGTACGCTTACGCGAGACTAGTTCTACCGACGTGCTTCGCACACAGGTGGCTGCGGGTGTCAGTTTCTCCAACTTTAGTTGAATCGAGTGTGGCTACGCCGGTCCTTGTTGAAGGTTAAAACAGCACATACTTGACGAAAAATCGTTGTGGTTTTGATGCATAGGTAAGAATGGTTCTTGCTCAGCCCGTAGCAGCTACGTAAAACTTGCAACAACAAAGTAGAGGACGTCTAACTTGTTTTTGTAGGGCATGTTGTGATGTGATATGGTCAAGACATGATGCTAAATTTTATTGTATGAGATGATCATGTTTTGTAACGAAGTTATCGGCAACTGGCAGGAGCCATATGGGTGTCGCTTTATTGTATGAAATGCAATCGCCATGTAATTGCTTTACTTTATCACTAAGCGGTAGCGATAGTCGTAGAAGCAATAGTTGGCGAGACGACAACGATGCTACGATGGAGATCAAGGTGTTGCGCCGGTGACGATGGTGATCATGACGGTTCTTTGGAGATGGAGATCAAAGGCACAAGATGATGATGGCCATATCATATTAGTTACATTGATTGCATGTGATGTTTATCCTTTATGCATCTTATTTTGCTTAGTTCGACGGTAGCATTATGTCAGGACCGGATTTTCGGGATATTAATTCTCCAGAAAATGGCCCTTGTGCTCACCAGCCCCAAGATTACTGTTAGCTGATGAGGCACCAACTTGATACAAGAATTCCAAGCAAGGTACAAAATATGTAGTACAAGACCATTGTGGCCTATGAGTACAACACTTGGCTTCTAGTGGTTGATGGCGGAAGTGGTTTGAGGTTCATCTGCGTCTATGGGACTCCATTTCCCACAAGAACAGCTGACCAGGAAAACTCCTATCTTCGCGAGGCTGCTATCACCTTTACATGGGTTCCGGGGCTGTCGTCGTACCGCTCTTCTCCATGCAAGAAATCTGGCCAAGACAATAGCCAGGGACAAGCCAGTGAGTACGTTTGAATGTACTCGCAAACATTAAGAACACGGGTATAATATATCAAAACATGCTCCGAAATCTTCTATGATCATAACGTCTGTCACGAAATATACGAAATCCATGATGTACGCCTGCGGGTAAAATATGAATATGCAATATAGAAATAGAGTGTAGTGATCGAGTGTCTGAAATGACTCCTCGAAAAGGGTGCAAATAAATTAACAATGCCGCAGTCGGGCGTCTGAGCGACACCACATAAAGGGCTTATAAAGAATAATTAAATAACAAGCATGCCGCAGTCGGGCGTCTGAGCGACACCGCATAAAGGGCTTATAAGGAATAATTAAATAACAAGCATGCCGTAGTCGGGCGTCTGAGCGACACCGCATAAAGGGCTTATAAAGGATAAATAAAATAACAAGCATGCCGCAGTCGGGTGTCTGAGCGACACCGCATAAAGGGCTTATAATATAAAGAAAATAGCAGGCATGCCACAGTCGGGCGTCTATGCGACACCACATAAAGGGCTTATAATAGAATAGTTGCAGTGGGTATCCAGGAGGTAGAACCGTCCCAGGGATACTCAATAATCCGAATAAAGTAAATGGTTAGTCCACAATAATAATAATCATAATCCACATGTGTCACAGTTCATAATCAAGTACTGGTTTAACAGTATTTCCTCCGAAGACCGACACTAAGACCGACACTTGACCCATCCCAGACTGTAGTCCTTAACCATGGACACGGCTATTCGAATAGATGTATAATCTCTGCAGAGGGTGTACTCTTTACCCACGGGTAACGGATTTCTTTAGTCCATCGAGACTAATTCCGTCTACGGCCTTTTAATTGAAAACACGCCTGACCTGCACACACCAGCTTAACTTACCGGTGTCTGGAATCACCCACGACACCTGTCAAGCGAAGCTCTAAGTGGGGAGGCTACAACCTCGACGTAGCATGGGATCACAAAATTTATACCGCGCGCAAACTAGGGGAGCTACCCCTTCGGCTACAACCGAAACACCCATGCCCCCGGATCGGATGACTGGCTTGAATCCATGGCCATGGGACCCTCATCACGGCCTCTCTGTACGGTGTGTGCTAGAAAGGGGTTGACAACTTACTGAACCGTACCCTACCTATGGCAGGGACAAGTGGTAGTACGAAGCAAGTGTGGGGGTTACTGGACAAGACTCGATCTAAGGCCAACTCAGGAGGTTCAAGTGTTCCCTGCATGATTAGCATAACAAAAATATTTCCAATAACAGATAAGCTTAACACTCATCAAGCTCCACCATGCCATACCGGACATACTCGTCTCAACGAGGGACTAGAGACAAGCTCTCGTATACCCAAGACCGCGACTTTCCCGACTTCCTTCCGGCATGCATGAGAAGCTTACGAGGACGATCACTATCACCAACATATCCATTTATAACAGCAAGGAAAACTCCATTTTTCACTCATGCGTATGATCTTACCGTCACATAAAATAGTGTATGCTCCAAGTCAAGGTGATGTTGTAACCGTATCAACAACATCCAAAAATATTAAGCCAGGGTTCAGAATGCTTGCCTTCAAGTGTATGCATGTGGGGGTGCATTTTTTGAAGGTTGCCTTTTCTCCAAAATCCTATTTTGAGAAATATTCAAATAACACACATTTCAAATACAGTACAAAAAGTTGTTCCAAATATTTTTGAAATAAATCTTAAAATAAACTAGATGAAATTTGATGGAGGTAGGAAAAAGAATCAACTCATTTGGAGTTTTATTTTAAAAGATATAGCCAGTCAAAGATCAGTCAAAGTTCTGTTTTTAAATAAAACCAGAAAAGAAAACGTTTTGGGGAAAATACGCTTTCGAAGCAGAGGAGACATACTCTGGACTTTCGCGCTTTCACTTAACCAGAGAGGACGGCTGCACGAGTCACTGACAGTGGGTCCAAGGGGCCCACTGGTCAGGTTTGACTTGTCTTCCCTCCCTCCTCTCTCTCTGCCCGAACGGTGGCGGGCCTCCAGCGATCGCCGTCGACGAACGGCGGCTCTTCGAGGGCACCTGAGGGCAGGGATGGACCCGCCAGACCTGGGCGGTCCTCCCGGTGGTCGTTGGGTAGGTGGGGACGGAGGAAGTCACCGGCGGCGAGCTCCGCGGCGGACGGTGGTTCGGGAGCAAAGAGGGCTTCGGGCTATGGTGGTCCTTGGTCGAGGCTGAGGCGCTAGGCAGCTCTGCAAGACTGTGGGGAGACGTTTGGTGGCATTGGATAGGCGGGGGAGGGTCCGGTTGCGACGCACGGCACCGGAGCTCGGCGGCGGCCGAACTGGCCGGAGACTAGGAAGGAGGCCCTTCCCCGTCGATTGCTGGCTGCGGGAGCACTATGGGGGTGGCCTGGAGTTGCCTGAGTGCTCGGAGGAGTTCGGGGCCTCCTTATATAGGCGCGACGGGGCTGGCTCCGCGGTGGTGGATAAGAACGATGGCGAGTCGCCGTTCTGTAGCTGCAGGGCGTCGTGGCGGCGACGAGCGCGTGCCGACGAGCATGCGGATGAGCTCGGGCTGTTCACAGGGGGTAGCTGGCGCGCGCGGGTGGTTTGGGCGGCGCCGTCCACGGCAGAGCCCGCTGCCGACGCCGGCGTGCCGCCAAGGGAGCCCTGACGGCGGCGCTGTAGGGCGCCAGGGAGGCTTGGAGGTTTCTGGTGAGTGGGTGAGTGCATGGCGCGGCTCTGCAGGCGAGCAAGGGCCACGGGTGCGACGCGGCGACCCGTGTGCACGCACGTGCAAAACGTGCGCTCTGGTCGCGCCCAGAGCACGCACACCAGGTGTTCGACGAAAAGCCAGAGCGCTCTAGAGAGCTTGGGTGATGCGGGTAGTCAACAGGCCAGGGTTAGGGATAGCTAGGAGGTTAGTGGACATGCTGGATGGGTCAGGGGCTCAAGTCCACAATGCAAACTAGCAGACATGCCAAACTGTTCCTGGACACAGGGTGTTCGACAGAATGCCATGGGCATCTAGGCAACTCTTGGGGTGGCCAAACTCTCCAGATCCTAGTCTCTTTAGGAGCTCAAGAAGGTGGTAAGGTTAGTTTGGCAAAAACAGGAACTTGTTAGTGCAAGTTTTTGAGAAAATCAGTTTTGGGCAGAAACTAAAGGCTATCATTGCATGCACTAAACATACTCCAATGGGTCCAATCTCCTGGACTTAAGTGTTTGGTAGGGAGGACTATAAGTAGGGAAAAAGCTCATGGGCACTAGAGCAAAATAAAATAGGGTTGCAGTACAAATCACCAAACTGGACCAGAATGAAATGAGGATGATTCACTCAAATTTTCAAAGAACAACACTGGGTTTTTGCATGAAGTTGAATTATGAGCATCTACTGACATCTCCAAACACTTGGAAGAATTTTTAGAAGAATATTTAAATAGGTTGTAGTGCAAAAATACCTACTGGACCAGATTTGAAAAATTGATGTAGAGCTCAAAATCTCCAATAACCAAAGATATTTTTGCATAAAAGTGATGTGGAAACCTCACATGACATCCCCAAATTTTGGTGAAAATTTTAAAAGCATTTATCAAATGGTTGCAGTGCAAAAGGGGCTCCAAATTTATGAAAGATCATTTTAAAAGAATAAAGCTCATGAAAAACAATTATGCAAATAAATCCACTGATAAAGAATTGTTTTTATAAAGAGGGCATACAAGTCCAATAATACTTTTGGAAAGTTTCCACTTGAGGTAAAAACCCACAATATTAAAGAGAAGAGGGGTTCTGAAATCAAAGGAGAAATCCAGAAAAATAAAAATTTAATTTCCTGGCAAAATTTTAATTAATAAAACAAGGTCAAATTTTTGGGGTGTTACAACACTACCCCCCTTAAGAAAAATCTCGTCCTCGAGATTTGCTAAGGGTTGTTTTAAAAATAATACTCCCATTAGTTGAAACCAAGAGTTTGCTCATAGCACGAATTTAGGGTACAAACATAAGCTGCAACACACAAATAAACATAGCTATGACGTTTATAATGAAAACGGCAAAAGGACAGGGTCCTGAGAAAACGTCTCTGGTACTGGGGCGCACAAGCAGACATCCTTTAATAATGGTGATACAGGATCACACAATTACAAGGCGTAGAAAAAAATAATAAGGCTCGTTACTACTCGAGTGACTTAGTCTACTCCGTTAATATCTAAGCGGGCTTGCCTAGTGGACGTCGAAGCTTCTCCACGGGTTTCACCGTCGGGATTAGCCGGATGAGGTTGAGGGGCTGCAGGGTCGGGGTAGCGATGATGACCATCGCGGGGGTTGTTGGCCACAACCCCGTTGGAGTGTGTTCCCAAAAGGCGGCGAAGCACTTCTGGGGACATCAAAGTATTTTGGTCGATGGCTGGGGCAGACCTCAAGGGCTCGATCGGGTGTCCGAACAACACGACTGGGTTGTCGGCGTCGGGCTCCACTTCTCCTCTCGCCGGGGCTCGGCGAAACAGTTCTCCACGAGCTGCGATCAGATCAAGGGTGATTTGATCGAACAGTTCCTCTAGTGCACTTACATAGCGCACCAGATGCAATAGTGCAGGATCCGTCTCGTGATCTCCGTTGGCAACCTGGGGCGGCCTACCATACCCGTTACGACTGGGGTAGTAGTAGAACGAGCGACAGTTAACTCTGGGCGACAAGTGCCGGAGTTGAACTATAGCTTCTCGAGCTGCCAGTTGGATGGCTTGTGGCTCAAAGGGAGTGGTCCTTCCAGTGAACCTGTAGGGGCGTTCTGGCGATAGACCCCTACCATAAATGTGTACAGTGGCCCAGAACTGACGGCTCTCACCGCTCATGAGTTCTTGGTACACAACATATTCTGGGGGCTCTTCTAATGCATAGGCACGGCGGGTGAGGTTTGCGAGCACGGTCACAAAACCTCCAAGGTTGGTTGCTGTGGTCTCATTGTGAACAATGGGGCCAGGCATCGTGACTTGGTTTGGGAAAGAGGCTGTGCTGTGCTGGGTTGAGGCTAGCGTGCCCTTTTTATAGAAAAAGGGGCGGAGTCTTCCTTCGCACGCTTGCGAATGAGACAAGTTAGGTGTCGGTCACTGGCGCGTGATCGACAGGCTAGGCTGATAGGTTGGGCACCGACTGCCAAAAGCGTCGGGGTCACTGTGTGGCTATCTTACACGAGAAGCTTGGCCGGGGTTGGTTAAGGTCTGGTGGGTTGGTTAACCTAGGTTTATTGACCTGGCTAAGATAGGGTTAGCCAATGGTCAGCCTGGCTCTGATACCAAGTCTGTCAGGACCGGATTTTCGGGATATTAATTCTCCAGAAAATGGCCCTTGTGCTCACCAGCCCCAGGATTACTGTTAGCTGATGAGGCACCAACTTGATACAAGAATTCCAAGCAAAGTACAAAATATGTAGTACAAGACCATTGTGGCCTATGAGTACAACACTTGGTTTCTAGTGGTTGATGGCGGAAGCGGTTTGTGGTTCATCTGCGTCTATGGGACTCCATTTCCCACAAGAACAGCTGACCAGGATAACTCCTATCTTCGCGAGGCTGCTATCACCTTACATGGGTTCCGGGGCTGTCGTCGTAACGCTCTTCTCCACGCAAGAAATCTGGCCAAGACAATAGCCAGGGACAAGCCAGTGAGTACGTTTGAATGTACTCGCAAACATTAAGAACACGGGTATAATATAACAAGGGTAATCATGCTCCGAAATATTCTATGATCATAACGTCTGTCACGAAATAAACGAAGTCCATGATGTACGCATGCAGGTAAAATATGAATATGCGATATAGAAATAGATGTAGTGATCGAGTGTCTGAAATGACTCCTTGAAAAAGGGTGCAAATAAATTAACAATGCCGCAGTCGGGCGTCTGAGCGACACCACATAAAGGGCTTTATAAAGAATAATTAAATAACAAGCATGCCGCAGTCGGGCGTCTGAGCGACACCACATAAAGGGCTTATGAGGAAATAAATAACAAGCATGCCGCAGTCGAGCGTCTGAGCGACACCGCATAAAGGGCTATGAAAGGATAAATAAAATAACAAGCATGCCGCAGTCGGGCGTCTGAGCGACACGCATAAAGGGCTTATAATATAAATAAATAGCAAGCATGCCACAGTCGGGCGTCTGATGCGACACCACATAAAGGGGCTTATAATAGAAAATCACAGTGGATATCCAGGAGGTAGAACCGTCCCAGGGATACTCAATAATCCGAATAAAGTAAATGGTTAGTCCACAATAATAATAATCATAATCCACATGTCACAGTTCATAATCAAGTTCTGGTTTAACAGTTTTTCCTCCGAAGACCGACACTAAGACCGACACTTGACCCATCCCAGACTGTAGTCCTTAACCATGGACACGGCTATTCGAATAGATGTATAATCTCTGCAGAGGGTGTACTCTTTACCCACGGGTAACGGATTTCTTTAGTCCATCGGGACTAATTCCGTCTACGGTCTTTTAATTGAAAACACGCCTGACCTGCACACACCAGCTTAACTTACCGGTGTCTGGAATCACCCACGACACCTGTCAAGCGAAACTCTAAGTGGGGAGGCTACAACCTCGACGTAGCATGGGATCACAAAATTTATACCGCGCGCAAACTAGGGGAGCTACCCCTTCGGCTACAACCGAAACACCCATGCCCCCGGACCGGATGACTGGCTTTAATCCATGGCCATGGGACCCTCATCACGGCCTCTCTGTACGGTGTGTGCTAGAAAGGGGTTGACAACTTACTGAACCGTACCCTACCTATGGCAGGGACAAGTGGTAGTACGAAGCAAGTATGGGGGTTACTGGACAAGACTCGATCTAAGGCCGACTCAGGAGGTTCAAGTGTTCCCTGCATGATTAGCATAACAAAAATATTTCCATAACAGATAAGCTTAACACTCATCAAGCCTCACCATGCCATACCGGACATACTCGTCTCAACGAGGAACTAGGGACAAGCTCGCGTCTACCCAAGACCGCGACTTTCCCGACTTCCTTCCGGCATGCATGAGAAGCTTACGAGGATGATCACTATCACCAGCATATCCATTTATAACAGCAAAGAAATCTCCATTATGCACTCATGCGTATGATCTTACCGTCACATAAAATAGCGTATGCTCCAAGTCAAGGTGATGTTGTAACCGTATCAACAACATCCAAAAATATTAAGCCAGGGTTCAGAATGCTTGCCTTCAAGTGTATGCATGTGGGGGTGCATTTTTGAAGGTTGCCTTTTCTCCAAAATCCTATTTTGAGAAATATTCAAATAACACACATTTCAAATACAGTACAAAAAGTTGTCCCAAATATTTTTGAAATAAATCTTAAAATAAACTAGATGAAATTTGAGAGAGGTAGGAAAAAGAATCAACTCATTTGGAGTTTTATTTTAAAAGTTATAGCCAGTCAAAGATCAGTCAAAGTTCTGTTTTAATAAAATCAGAAAAAGAAAACGCTTCGGGGGAAAATACGCTTTCGAAGCAGAGGAGACGTACTCCGGACTTTTGCGCTTTCACTTAACCAGAGAGGACGGCGCGCGGGTCACTGACAGTGGGTCCAGGGGCCCACTGGTCAGGTTTGACTGGTCTTCCCTCCCTCCTTCTCTCTGCCCGAACGGTGGCGGGCCTCCGGCGATCGCCGTCGACGAACGGCAGCTCCCACGGGGCCCTGAGGGCAGGGATGGATCCGCCAGACCGGGGCGGTCCTCCCGGTGGGCGCTAGGCAGGTGGGGACGGAGGAAGTCACCGGCGGCGAGCTCCGCGGCGGACGGTGTTTCGGGAGCAAAGAGGGCTTCGGGCTATGGTGGTCCTTGGTCGAGGCTGAGGCGCTAGGCAGCTCCGCAAAGATTGTGGGAGACGTTTGGTGGCGTTGGATAGGCGGGGGAGGGCTGGTTGCGACGCACGGCACCGGAGCTCGGCGGCGGCCGAACTGGCCGGAGACTAGGAAGGAGGCCCTTCCCCGTCGATTGCTGGCTGCGGGAGCACTATGGGGGTGGCCTGGAGTTGCCTGAGTGCTCGGAGGAGTTCGGGGCCTCCTTATATAGGCGCGACGGGGCTGGCTCCGCGGTGGTGGATAAGAACGATGGCGAGTCGCCGTTCTGTAGCTGCCAGGGCGTCGTGGCGGCGACGAGCGCGTGCCGACGAGCATGCGGATGAGCTCGGGCTGTTCACAGGGGGTAGCTGGCGCGCACGGGTGGTTTGGGCGGCGCCGTCCACGGCAGAGCCCGCTGCCGACGCCGGCGTGCCGCCAAGGGAGCTCTGACGGCGGCGCTGTAGGGCGCCAGGGAGGCTTGGAGGTTCTGGTGAGTGGGCGAGTGCATGGCGCGGCTCTGCAGGCGAGCAAGGGCCAGGGGTGCGACGCGGCGACCCGTGCGCACGCACGTGCAAAACGCGCGCTCTGGCCGCGCCCAGAGCACGCACACCAGGTGTTCGACGAAATGCCAGCGCGTGCTAGAGAGCTTGGGTGATGCTGGTAGTTAACAGGCCAGGGTTAGGGATAGCTAGGAGGTTAGTGGACATGCTGGATGGGTCAGGGGCTCAAGTCCACAATGCAAACTAGAAACATGCCAAAACTGTTCCTGCACACAGGGTGTTCGACAGAATGCCATGGGCATCTAGGCAACTCTTGGGGTGGCCAAACTCTCCAGATCCTAGTCTCTTTAGGAGCTAAAGAAGGTGGTAAGGTTAGTTTGGCAAAAACAGAAATTTGTTAGTGCAAGTTTTTGAGAAAACCAGTTTTGGGCAGAAACTAAAGGCTATCATTGCATGCACCAAAAATACTCCAATGGGTCCAATCTCCTGGACTTAAGGGTTTGGTAGGGAGAACTATAAGTAGGGAAAAAGCTCATGGGCACTAGAGCAAAATAAAATAGGGTTGCAGTACAAATCACCAAACTGGACCAGAATGAAAATGAGGTTGATTCACTCAAATTTTTCAAAGAACAACACTGGGTTTTTGCATGAAGTTGAATTATGAGCATCTACTGACATCTCCAAACACTTGGAAGAATTTTTAGAAGAATATTTAAATAGGGTGTAGTGCAAAAATACCTACTGGACCAGATTTGAAAAGTTGATGTAGAGCTCAAAATCTCCAATGACCAAAAGATATTTTTGCATAAAAGTGATGTGGAAACCTCACATGACATCCCCAAATTTTGGTGAAAATTTTAAAAGCATTTATCAAATGGTTGCAGTGCAAAAAGGGGCTCCAAATTTATGAAAGATCATTTTAAAAGAATAAAGCTCATGAAAAATAATTATGCAAATAAATCCACTGATAAAGAATTGTTTTTATAAAGAGGGCATACAAGTCCAATAATACTTTTGGAAAGTTTCCACTTGAGGTAAAAACCCACAATATTAAAGAGAAGAGGGGTTCTGAAATCAAAGGAGAAATCCAGAAAAATAAAAATTTAATTTCCTGGCAAAATTTTAATTAATAAAACAAGGTCAAATTTTTGGGGTGTTACAGATTATAAGATGATCTCTCACTAAATTTCAAGGTACAAGTGTTCTCCCTGAGTATGCACCGTTGCGAAAGGTCATCGTGCCGAGACACCACGTGATGATCGGGTGTGATAAGCTCTACGTTCACATACAACGGGTGCAAGCCAGTTTTGCACACACAGAATACCCGGGTTAAACTTGACGAGCCTAGCATATGCAGATATGGCCTCGGAACACTGAGACCGAAAGGTCGAGCGTGAATCATATAGTAGATATGATCAACATAGTGATGTTCACCATTGAAAACTACTCCATCTCACGTGATGATCGAACATGGTTTAGTTGATTTGGATCACGTGATCACTTAGATGATTAGAGGGATGTCTATCTAAGTGGGAGTTCTTTAGTAATATTCACAGGGTTTGCTGTCAGTGTGATTGCCAAGATGTCTGACCAAAGTGATAGCCAAAACAGATCTGACGAGCAAGTGCAATTGAGTGAGGGCACTAGTCCCTCAAGCAGCTATGATGAGGGCAGCAGGAGCACACCAAGTAACTTGCCCAAAGCAGCCACCAGATCAAGGAAGAAGAAAACCTCAGATTCTGAGGATGAGGATTATGTGGCTACTGAAGAGGAAGTGAGCTCTAAGAAGAAGGTGCTGAAAAAGGAGTATGCCACAACTGCTGCAACCAAGCCTGGCTTGAACAAGAAGGCACCTGCCAGAAGGATTCCAATGTCCAAGCCTAGGAAAGTTCCTACAAATGAAACTATGAAGTTCACCATTGAACAACATAGTGATGATGAGGCAGCTGGAGAAGGGCAGAAGAAAAGGAAGAAAGCAAGGACAACAACTGCAAAGGTGCTTGGATACCCCTCTATGAGAAAATCAGATGATGAAGAAGAGTAAGAGGAAGAGGATGCTGCTCCAGCTCCAAAGTCTCAAAAGCTTATGGGAGATGCAATCAAGTCAGGGGCTGCTCCATCAAAGCCCAAACAAAGCAACAGCTCAAGCTCAGAAGCCCACTAAGCCAAAGAGAAGCACCAGAAACATTCCTGCAGAAGAGAAGAACAAGGCCCCAGTGCCTGAAGTTGAAGAAGAGGATGATGAAGCCCTAGTGCTAAGAAAACTGAAACCCAAGATTCCAGACCACAATGATACTCATCCAGTGGCAGAGGACATGCACATCAGGAAAGATGCAGGACTGATATTATGGAGACAGTCTGATCCCTATGCTGTGAGAAGGAGGACTGCAGTAGACTACAGGTTCCACACCAAATAACAACAAGACTTCTATGAGACTATTCTGCTTGACAAGAAGCCAATTGTCTTTGATATGAAGTGGGTAGATTGGGAATTCATTTATGAGAATGAAGATCACTTCCCAGGTGTACATGAAAGATTCAAAGCATGTGGTGTTGACAATTTTGTTGGACAGAAGCTCACAAAATGGAATGATGAGTTAATCATGCAATTTTACTCCACTGCTCATTTCTATCCAGATGGAAGGATAGTATGGATGTCTGAAGGTACAAGGTACCAATCAATTGTAGAAGAATGGGCCAAGTTGATCAAAGCCCCAGAAGAGCATGAGGATGATTTGGATGTGTATGCCAAGAAGAAGAAAGACCACAACTCTATGGCAAATATGTACAAAGAGATCCCTGATAAAGCTTTGGAGACACACAAGCTTGGATCTTTGCATTATTTGTTGTCTGGTCTGCCTACTATCAACACCATCCTGAGGCATACATAGTTTCCCAAATCTGGAGATCACAAGATGATAAGGGGACATTCCATCAACTTGCTGCAAATCTTTGATGTTCCTCAAAATTCAAGGTCATGAGTCTGATTGTGGAAACAATCAAGAGGACAGCTGCTGACCAGAAGAGATATTGTGGGTATGCTCCACATATTCAGGTGCTCATCAACTCAAAGATGGGCACAGGAACTTACTTGTTGGATAAGGAGCATTTACCCTTACACCTAGATTTTGAAGATAATGAAGTTGTAATGAATGAGAATGAACCCTCATCAGCACAAGCACAAGAGAAGAGAGCTAAGGCAAAGGCAGAGAAAGCTGCAAAGATGCCAAGCATTGAGGAGGCATCTAATTCAAGCTACACTGAGGATTGAGAATGGCTTGGCCACTCTGACTCAGAATCGGGAGAGCTTGGAGAGGATTATAGAAACAAAGTTTTATGATCTTGATCTGAAGATCACTGAGATTCAGACAGCAGTTGAGCAGCTTCAGGAGGAAGCAAAGGAGAAGAGAGGACAAGGCACTACGGATGCTTTTAACCGAGTCCCAAGGAGTCAGAGGTCAGCTGCAGTGCATGTGCTAGATACGAGATCTACTTCATCTGCACTAGCAGCAACAGCTTCAGTTCCACCTCCAGCAGCCACTCCACCAGCTCCAGCTACATCAACTGATGCCTTCGTTCTTGGAGTTCTCTCTACACCACCTCCCGAAGACAAAGCCTGAGAGACGCATAGCACTATGCATTTTCGAACTTTTTGGTAACTTGTTGCCAAAGGGGGAGAAATGTATAGATCATAGGCTTCGAGAGAGAGTGTTTTGCCTCTTTGTCTCTCTTGCTTTTGGTTGAACTTTTTGTGTGCTTGGTTGATACTCTATGTCTGTGTGAGATACTTGTATGATCATGTGATCATATGCTACTTTAATGCTTGCTTGGATGATATTATCTCTTATTTTCCATATATGATCATTCACTTTGCTTGGTGATGAGTGCATGTTTCAATTCATATCATTTTGAGCGCTCCACCAAGATGTATGTGACATGGAAGAGTGACCCATGATCCTAATTGACTGTGCATTTGCATTCAAAAGCAAATCTTAAATAGTGCACAAAGTTAGGGGGAGCTCTTGCTTGTCACATACTTCTCAAAGCGACGATGTATTTCAATCTTATTATCATTTGTCGAAGCTTTGATCTATATGTTGTCATCAATTACCAAAAAGGGGGAGATTGAAAGTGCAACTATCCCTGGGTGGTTTTGGTAATTATTAAGAACATATAGCTCATTGAGCTAATGCTATTTCAAGATAAATATTTCAGGAAAGCTCAATGATTGGCATGGCATGGATTAGGAATGTGGACCCCTCAAAATGCTAAGGACGAATATTGGCTCAAGCTCAAGACTCTACATTTTACTATTAGTGATCCAAGATCACATTGAGTCCATAGGAAAAGCCAATACTATTAAAAGGGGATGAGGTGTTGCTTAATGGCTTACTTGCTCAAAATTCTTAGTGATATGCTCCAAAACCCTCAACCACTTTCTCATATCCACATATGTCCCGAATCAAAAAGTCAAACTCGGACCCACCAAAATATTCTATCCGGCGCCACCGAGTTCACTTGACATAGCCACTGCCACAAACCCTAGTCACTTCAGTCTCACCGATAGGGATTTCGGTCTCACCGAGATGGGATTGCAAACTCTCTATTTCCCTTCGTCATGTTTTGGTCCAACCGAGATGAGTGATCGGTCCCACCGAGTTCGCAATGCAAACTCTCTGTTTCCCTTTTGTAATGTTTCGGTCTCACCGAAATGACCTGTTCGGTCCCACCGAGTTTGCCTGACCAACTCTCTGGTTAGCTTATTACCAAAATTGGTCCCACCGAGTTTGTGTAATCGGTCTCACCGAGATCCCTAACCCTAATGAAATCGGACCCACCGAGTTGACATGTCGGTCCCACCGAAAAGCCTAACATTCACATTTTGAACTGAATCGGTCCGACCGAGTTTTCTGATTCGGTCCCACCGAGTTTGGTGAATTGTGTGTAACGGTTAGATTTTGTGTGGAGGCTATATATACCCCTCCACCCACTCTTCATTCGTGAGGAGAGCCATCAGAACATACCTACACTTCCAGCATACATTTTCTGAGAGAGAACCACCTACTCATGTGTTGAGACCAAGATATTCCATTCCAACCACATAAATCTTGATCTCTAGCCTTCTCCAACTTGCTTTCCACTCAAATCATCTTTCCACCAAATCCAAATCTGTGAGAGAGAGTTGAGTGTTGGCGAGACTGTCATTTGAAGCACAAGAGCAAGGAATTCATCATCAACACACCATCTATTACCTTTTGGAGAGTGGTGTCTCCTAGATTGGTTAGGTGTCACTTGGGAGCCTCCGTCAAGATTGTGGAGTTGAACCAAGGAGTTTATACGGGCAAGGAGATCACCTACTTCGAAGATCTACCCTAGTGAGGCAAGTCCTACGTGGGCGATGGCCATGGTGGGATAGACAAGGTTGCTTCTTCGTGGACCCTTCATGGGTGGAGCCCTCTGTGGACTCGCGCAACCGTTACCCTTCGTGGGTTGAAGTCTCCATCAACATGGATGTACGATAGCACCACCTATCGGAACCACGGGAAAAAATCTCCGCGTCTACATTGAGTTTGCTCCCTCAAAACTCCTCCCTTTACCTTCATATGCAATGTTTTACATTCCGCTGCTATACTCTTAGACTTGCATGTGTAGGTTGATTGTTTGACTTGTGCTAAGTTGCTAAAATCTGCCAAGACTTAAAATTGGGAAAAGGATAGATTTTTATTTGGTCAAGTAGTCTAATCACCCCCCCTCTAGACATACTTTCGATCCTACAACTTCCCCACGAGGTGATAAATTTTGTTACGTTCTCCGGTTGATGTTCTCTTGTACTAACAATGCAGCTGAGTATGAGGTCTTGCTCCATGGTCTCCGGATGGCTAAGGAGATGAACTTTAAGCCGGGTGAGGTGTTTCGGTGACTCAGATTTGGTAGCTCAGCAAGTTTCAGGCACTTGGGATTCTAAGGATCCACTCATGGCGGCTTATCGCCGAGAGGTTGATGCTGTTGCTGGTCACTTCAAAGGTTATCAAGTTGAACATGTTGATCGCAGGAAAAATGAGGCGGCTGATGCTTTGAGCCGGTTAGGGTCCCAGCGTAAGCTGGTGCCACCTAACACTTTCCTGGATATTCTGCATAACCCTTCAGTCAAACTTCCTACAGAGGAAGATCTTGCTATTCCTGACCCGGAAGCACAATTGGTGGCGGCTCCTCATGTTATTCCTGATTGGACAGTTCCATATTTGGCTTATATGACCCGGGGCGCGCTACTGAGGATGAAACTTTGGCCAGGCAGATAACCCGGCGGTCTTAGTCAATGACTATTGTCAATGTAGAGTTGCATCATCGCAGTGTCACATGGGCGTTTCAACATTGTGTTTCTCCCGAGGAAGGCTGTGAGATTCTACGAGAGATTCATGAAGGAGATTGTGGTCATCATGCCGGCTCTAAGTCTCTTGTAGCCAAGGCTTTCCGTCATGGGTTTTATTGGCTGACAGCTCATGCTGATGCAGAGGATTTGGTTAGTAAATGTGATGGTTGTCTGAAATTTTCACGACGAGCTCATGAGCCGGCTCAGGAATTGAGGATGATTCCAATTGCTTGGACGTTTGTAGTTTGGGGGCTTGATATGCTTGGGCCTTTCAAAAGGTCCAAGGATAAAAAGACCCACCTTTTGGCGGCGGTTGACAAATTTACAAAGTGGGTTGAAGCAGAGCCAGTTAGTAAGTGTGACGCGGCGATGACGGTTCAATTCATCAAAAAGGTGATTTTCTGTTTTGGCTTTCCCCATAGCATTATAACTGATAATGGCACTAATCTGTCCAAGGGTGCTATGAAAGAGTTTTGTCAACAAGAGCATATTAGACTTGATGTATCATCAGTGGCTCACCCCCAGTCCAATGGTCAAGCTGAGAGAGCCAATCAAGAGATTTTGCGAGGCATCAAGCCCCGGCTTATGGCCCCTTTGCAGAGGACGCTGGGTTGTTGGGTGGAGGAGTTACCCTCAGTGTTATGGAGTATCAATACTACCCCAACAGATCTACAGGTTACACGCCTTTCTTCATGGTTTACGGAGCAGAGGCGGTTCTCCCTAGTGATATCCGTCATGACTCCCCTGTATGGCGACTTATGTTGAAGTCGATAATGAAAAAGCATGTCAGGATGCACTTGACCTGTTGGATGAGGAGCGTGACCTTGCGGCGGCTCATTCGGCAATTTACCAACAAGATTTGCATGGTTATCACAGCCGTCGGGTTAAAACCAGAACCTTTTAAGAAGGTGACTTGGTGCTCCGGCTTATCCAGGATCAGATTGATATGCATAAACTATCCCCACCATGGGAAGGGCCTTTTGTGGTCAGCAAAAATCTGAACAATGGGTCATACTACCTTACCAATGTTCGAGGACACAAGGACTCACGCACGTTGTAGGAGGAGACACGCCGGCCGTGGAATAGCTCATCTTCGGCCTTATTACACCTGAGCCACTGGCTCTTGTGATGTACATATCTTGACAATGTATATATTATGATGAATATAATAAAGCCGACATCCCTGATAATTCAGGGCATCTGTCGTTTCATTTTTGAGAATAATGAGTCTTTATTGTCACTTCATATGGTCGCTTGGGGGCTGATACGTCTCCAACGTATCTATAATTTTTGATTATTTCATGCTATTATATTATCTATTTTGGATGTTTAATGGGCTTTAATATACCTTTTTATATTATTTTTGGGACTAACCTATTAACGGAAGGTCCACTGCAATTTGCTATTTTTTTTGCCTATTTCAGTGTTTCGCTGAAAAAGAATATCAAACGGAATCCAAACGGAATGAAACCTTCGTGAGGATCTTTTTTGGAACAAACGCAATCCAGGAGACTTGGAGTGGAGGTCAAGGAAGCCACAAGGCGGCCACGAGGTAGGAGGGCGCGCCCAGCGGGGGTAGGCGCGCCCCCACCCACGTGGGCCCCTCGTCGCTCCACAGACCTACTTCTTTTGCCTATATATACTTTTATACACTGAAAACATCAGGGGAGAGCCACGAACCACTTTTCCACCGCCGCAACCTTCTGTACCCGTGAGATCCCATCTTTGGGCCTTTTCTGGCGATCTGCCGGAGGGGGATTCAATCACGGAGGGCTTCTACATCAACACCATAGCCTCTCCGATGATGTGTCAGTAGTTTACCACAGACCTTCGGGTCCATGGTTATTAGCTAGACGGCTTCTTCTCTCTCTCTTTGGATCTCAATACAAAGTTCTCCTCGATCTTCTTGGAGATCTATTTGATGTAATACTTTTTGCGGTGTGTTTGCCGAGATCTGATGAATTGTGGGTTTATGAACTTGATTATCTATGAACAATATTTGATTCTTCTCTGAATTCTTATGTGCATGATTTGATATCTTTGCAAGTCTCTTTGAATTATCGGTTTAGTTTGGCCTACTAGATTGATCTTTCTTGCAATGGGAGAAGTGCTTAGCTTTGGGTTCAATCTTGCGGTGTCCTTTCCCAGTGATAGCAGGGGCAGCAAGGCACGTATTGTATTGTTGCCATCGAGGATAAAAAGATGGGGTTTATATCATATTGCTTGAGTTTATCCCTCTACATCATGTCATCTTGCGTAATGCGTTACTCCGTTCTTATGAACTTAATACTCTAGATGCATGCTGGATAGCGGTCGATGTGTGGAGTAATAGTAGTAGATGCAGAATCGTTTCGGTCTACTTGACACGGACGTGATGCCTATATTCATGATCATTGCCTTAGATATCATCATAACTATGCGCTTTTCTATCAATTGCTCGGCAGTAATTTGTTCACCCACCGTAATACATGCTATCTTGAGAGAAGCCACTAGTGAAACCTATGGCCCCCGGGTCTACTTTACATCATATAAGTTTCCAATCTACAATTCTAGTTTACTATTTATTTTGCAATCTTTACTTTCCAATCTATACAACAAAAATACCAAAAATATTTATCTTATTATCTTTATCAGATCTCACTTTTGCAAGTGGCCGTGAAGGGATTGACAACCCCTTTATCGCGTTGGTTGCAAGGTTCTTATTTGTTTGTGCAGGTACTAGGCGATTTGCATGTAGTCTCCTACTGGATTGATACCTTGGTTCTCAAAAACTGAGGAAATACTTACGCTACTTTGATGCATCACCCTTTCCTCTTCAAGGGAAAACCAACGCATGCTCAAGAGGTGGCAAGAAGGATTTCTGGCGTCGTTGCCGGGGAGATCTACGCACAAGTCAAGACATACCAAGTACCCATCACAAACTCTTATCCCTCGCATTACATTATTTGCCATTTGCCTCTCGTTTTCCTCTCCCCCACTTCACCTTTGCCATTTTATTCGCCCTTTTTCGTTCATCTCTTTTCGCTCGCCTCTTGTTTGCTTGTGTGTTGGATTGATTGTTTGCCACGATGGCTCAAGACAATACTAAATTGTGTGACTTTTCCAATACCAACAATAATGATTTTATTAGCACTCCGATTGCTCCTATTATCGATGCTGAATCTTGTGAAATTAATGCTGCTATGTTGAATCTTGTCATGAAAGATCAATTTTCTGGCCTTCCTAGTGAAGATGCCGCTACCCGTCTAAACAACTTCGTTGATTTGTGTGATATGCAAAAGAAGAAAGATGTGGATAATGATATTGTTAAGTTGAAGCTATTTCCGTTTTCGCTTAGAGATCGTGCTAAAACTTGGTTCTCTTCTTTGCCTAAAAATAGTATTGATTCTTGGAATAAGTGCAAAGATGCTTTTATCTTTAAGTATTTTCCTCCCGCTAAGATCATCTCTCTTAGAAACGATATTATGAATTTTAAGCAACTTGATCATGAGCATGCTGCACAAGCTTGGGAGAGGATGAAATTAATGATACGTAATTGCCCTACACATGGTTTGAATTTATGGATGATTATACAAAAAATTTAGGCTAGATTGAATTTTGCTTCTAGAAATCTTTTAGATTCAGCCGCGGGAGGCACTTTTATGGAAATCACTTTAGGAGAAGCTACTAAACTCCTAGATAATATTATGGTTAATTATTCTCAATGGCACACCGAAAGATCTACTAGTAAAAAGGTTCATGCGATAGAAAAGATAATGTTTTGAGTGGAAAGATGGATGAACTTATGAAATTGTTTGCTAATAAGAGTGTTTCTTCTGATCCTAATGATATGCCTTTGTCCACTTTGATTGAGAATAATAATGAATCTATGGATGTGAATTTTGTTGGTAGGAACAATTTTTGTAACAACACGTATAGAGGAAACTTTACTTCTAGGCTGTTCCCTAGTAATTCCTCTAATAATTATGGTAATTCCTACAACAACTCTTATGGAAATTTTAATAAGATGCCCTCTGATTTTGAGAGTAGTGTTAAAGAATTTATGATTTCGCAAAAGAATTTCAATGCTTTGCTTGAAGAAAAAATGCCTAAGATTGATGAGTTGGCTAGGAACGTGGATAGAATTTCTCTTGATGTTGATTCTTTGAAACTTAGATCTATTCCACCTAATCATGATATCAATGAGTCTCTCAAAGCCATGAGAATTTCCATTGATGAGTGCAAAGAAAGAACCGCTAGGATGCGTGCTAAAAAAGATTGCTTTGTAAAAGCGTGTTCTTCTAGTTTTCATGATAATAATGATGAAGATCTAATGGTAATTGACGTGTCCCCTATTAAATCTTTGTTCTCCAATATGAGTCTTGATAAAGATGGGACTGCAGATGAGTCAACTTTAGTTAAAAGACGTCCCAATGATTCGGAGTTTTTAGATCTTGATGCAAAAATTGGTAAAAGTGGGATTGAAGAGGTCAAAACTTTACATAGTAATGAACCCACTATTTTTGATTTCAAGGAGTTTAATTATGATAATTGTTCTTTAATAGATTGTATTTCCTTGTTGCAATCCATGTTAAATTCTCCTCATGCTTATAGTCAAAATAAAGCTTTTACCAAACATATCGTAGATGCTTTAATGCAATCCTATGAAGAAAAGCTTGAATTAGAAGTATCTATCCCTAGAAAACTTTATGATGAGTGGGAACCTACTATTAAAATTAAGATTAAAAATCATGAATGTTATGCTTTATGTGATTTGGGTGCTAGTGTTTCCTCGATTCCAAAAACTTTGTGTGATGTGCTAGGTTTCCGTGAATTTGATGATTGTTCTTTAAATTTGCATCTTGCGGATTCCACCATTAAGAAACCTATGGGAAGGATTAATGATGTTCTTATTGTTGCAAATAGGAATTATGTGCCCATAGATTTCATTGTTCTTGATATAGATTGCAATCGTACATGTCCTATTATTCTTGGTAGACCTTTCCTTAGAACGATTGGTGCAATTATTGATATGAAAGAAGGAAATATTAGATTACAATTCCCATTAAGGAAAGGCATGGAACACTTTCCTAGAAAGAAAATTAAATTACCTTATGAATCTATTATGAGAGCCACTTATGGATTGCATACCAAAGATGACAATACCTAGATCTATTCTTGTTTTTATGCCTAGCTAGGGGCGTTAAACGACAGCGCTTGTTGGGAGGCAACCCAATTATATTTTTATTCCTTGCTTTTTGTTCCTATTTAGTAATAAATAATTCATCTAGCCTCTGTTTATATGTGGTTTTATGTTTAATTTAGTGTTTGTGCCAAGTAGAACCAATAGGATCTTCTTGGGTGATAGTTGTTTGATCTTGCTGAAAAAGACAGAAACTTTGCGCTCACGAATATAGTTGTTAAAATTCACCAGAACGTGATAAAATGCCAATTCTTTTTGAAGTAGATCAGTATAAAAATTATCCAGGTTTTCCTAGTTGTTCAGAATTTTTGGAGTTCCATAAGTATGAGAACAAATCAGATTGCTACAGACTGTTCTGTTTTTGACAGATTCTGTTTTTCGTGTGTTGTTTGCTTATTTTGATGAATCTATGGCTAGTATCGGGGGTTATGAACCATAGAGATGTTGGAATACAGTAGGTTTAACACCAATGTAAATAAAGAATGAGTTCATTACAGTACCTTAAAGTGGTGGTTTGTTTTCTTATACTAACGGAGCTCATGAGATTTTCTGTTGAGTTTTGTGTTGTGAAGTTTTCAAGTTTTTGGGTAAAGATTTGATGGACTATGGAATAAGGAGTGGCAAGAGCCTAAGATTGGGGATTCCCAAGGCACCCCAAGGTAAAATTCAAGGAAACCCAAAAGCCTAAGCTTGGGGATGCCCCGGAAGGCATCCCCTCTTTCGTCTTCGTCTATCGGTAACTTTACTTGAGGCTATATTTTTATTCACCACATGATATATGTTTTGCTTGGAGCATCTTGTATGATTTGAGTCTTTGATTTTTAGTTTACCACAATCATCCTTGCTTTACACACCTTTTGGGAGAGACACACATGAATTGGAATTTATTAGAATACTCTATGTGCTTCACTTATATCTTTTGAGCTAGATAATTTTGCTCTAGTGCTTCACTTATATCTTTTAGAGCACGGTGGTGGTTTTATTTTATAGAAATTATTGATCTATCATGCTTCACTTATATTATTTTGAGAGTCTTTAAGAACATCATGGTAATTTTCTTTGGCTATAAAATTAGTCCTAATATGATAGGCATCCAAGATGGGTATAATAAAAACTTTCATATAGAGTGCATAGAATACTATGATACTTGATGGTTGTTTTGAGATATAAAGGTGGTAATGTTACAGTCATGCTAGTTGGGTAATTGTGGAATTGAGAAATACTTGTGTTGAGGTTGGCAAGTCCCGTAGCATGCACGTATGGTAAACGTTGTGTGACAAAATTGAAGCATGGGGTGTTCTTTGATTGCTCTCCTTATGAGTGGCGGTCGGGGATGAGCAATGGTCTTTTCCTACCAATCTATCCCTCTAGGGGCATGCGTAGTAGTACTTTGCTTCGAGGGCTAATAAACTTTTGCAATAAGTATATGAGTTCTTTATGACTAATGTGAGTCCATGGATTATACGCACTCTTACCTTTCCACAATTTGATAGCCTCTACGGTACCGTGCATTGCCCTTTCTCACCTCGAGAGTTGGTGCAAACTTCGCCGGTGCATCCAAACCCCGTGATACGATATGCTCTATCACACATAAGCCTCCTTATATCTTCCTCAAAACATCCATCATACCTACCTATTATGGCATTTCCATAGCCATCAGAGATATATTGCCATGCAACTTTCCACCATTCCGTTTATTATGACACGCTCCATCATTGTCATATTGCTTTGCATGATCATGTAGTTGACATCGTATTTGTGGCAAAGCCACCCTCATAATTCATACATGTCTCTCTTGATTCATTGCATATCCCGGTACATCGCCGGAGGCATTCACATAGAGTCATATTTTTGTTCTAGTATCGAGTTGTAATATTGAGTTGTAAATAAATAAAAGTGTGATGATCATCATTATTAGAGCATTGTCCCATGTGAGGAAAGGATGATGGAGACTATGATTCCCCCAAAGTCGGGATGAGACTCCGAACGAAAAAGAGAGAGGCCAAAGAAGCTCAAATAAAAAAAAGGCCAAAGAAGCCCAAACAAAAAAATTGAGAGAAAAAGAGAGAAGGGACAATGTTACTATCCTTTTTCCACACTTGTGCTTCAAAATAGCACCATGATCTTCATGATAGAGAGTTTCTTATTTTGTCATTTTCATATACTAGTGGGAATTTTTCATTATTGAACTTGGCTCGTATATTCCAATGATGGGCTTCCTCAAAATGCCCTAGGTCTTCGTGAGCAAGCAAGTTGGATGCACACCCACTTAGTTTCTTTTGATGAGCTTTCATATATTTATAGCTCTAGTGCATCCATTGCATGGCAAACCCTACTCCTCGCATTGACATCAATTGATGGGCATCTCCATAGCCCGTTGATTAGCCGCATCAATGTGAGACTTTCTCCTTTTTTGTCTTCTCACATAACCCCCATCATCATATGCTATTCCACCTATAGTGCTATATCCATGGCTTGCGCTCATGTATTGCGTGAGGGTTGAAAAGGCTGAAGCGCGTTAAAAAGTATGAACCAATTGCTCGGCTTGTCATCGGGGTTGTGCACGATGGGAGCATTTTGTGTGACGAAAATGAAGCATGGCCAAACTATATGATTTTGTAGGGATAAGCTTTCTTTGGCTATGTTATTTTCATAAGGCATAATTGCTTGGTTAGCATGCTTGAAGTATTACTATTTTATGTCAATATTAGAACTTTGTCTAGAATCTTTTGGATCTAAACATTCATGCCGCAATAAAGACAATTACATTGAAAAATTATGTTAGGTAGCATTCCACATAAAAAATTCTATTTTATCACTTACCTACTCGAGGACGAGCGGGAATTAAGCTTGGGGATGCTTGATACGTCTCCAACGTATCTATAATTTTTGATTGTTTCATGCTATTATATTATCTGTTTTGGATGTTTAATGGGCTTTAATATACTTTTTTATATTATTTTTGGGCCTAACCTATTAACAGAAGGCCCTGTGCAATTTGCTGCTTTTTTGCCTATTTCAGTGTTTCGCAGAAAAGGAATATCAAACGGAATCCAAACGGAATGAAACCTTCGCGAGGATCTTTTTTGGAACAAACGCAATCCAGGAGACTTGGAGTGGAGGTCAAGGAAGCCACGAGGCAGCCACGAGGTAGGAGGGCCACTCATAGCTCCACCGACCTACTTCTTTCGCCTATATATACTCTTATACCCTGAAAACATCGGGGGGAGCCATGAAACCACTTTTCCACCACCGCAACCTTCTGTACCCGTGAGATCCCATCTTGGGGCCTTTTCCGGCGATCTGCCGGAGGGGGATTCGATCACGGAGGGCTTCTACATCAACACCATAGCCTCTCCGATGATGTGTGAGTATTTTACCACAGACCTTCGGGTCCATAGTTATTAGCTAGATGGCTTCTTCTCTCTCTTTGGATCTCAATACAAAGTTCTCCTCGATCTTCTTGGAGATCTATTCGATGTAATACTTTTTGCGGTGTGTTTGCTGAGATCCGATGAATTGTGGGTTTATGAACTTGATTATCTATGAACAATATTTGATTCTTCTCTGAATCCTTATATGCATGATTTGATATCTTTGCAAGTCTCTTCGAATTGTCGGTTTAGGTTGGCCTACTAGATTGATCTTTCTTGCAATGGGAGAAGTGCTTAGCTTTGGGTTCAATCTTGTGGTGTCCTTTCCCAGTGACAGCAGGGGCAGCAAGGCACGTATTGTATTGTTGCCATCGAGGACAAAAAGATGGGGTTTATATCATATTGCTTGAGTTTATCCCTCTACACATGTCATCTTGCCTAATGTGTTACTCCGTTCTTATGAACTTAATACTCTAGATGCATGTTGGATAGCGGTCGATGTGTGGAGTAATAGTAGTAGATGCAGAATCGTTTCGGTCTACTTGACACGGACGTGATGCCTATATTCATGATCATTGCCTTAGATATCATCATAACTATGCGCTTTTCTATCAATTGCTCGGCAGTAATTTGTTCACCCACCGTAATACATGCTATCTTGAGAGAAGCCACTAGTGAAACCTATGCCCCCCGGTCTACTTTACATCATATGAGTTTCCAATCTACAATTCTAGTTTACTATTTATTTTGCAATCTTTACTTTCCAATCTATACAACAAAAGTACCAAAAATATTTATCTTATTATCTTTATCAGATCTCACTTTTTCAAGTGGCCGTGAAGGGATTGATAACCCCTTTATCACGTTGGTTGCAAGGTTCTTATTTGTTTGTGCAGGTACTAGGCGATTTGCGTGTAGTCTCCTACTGGATTGAAACCTTGGTTCTCAAAAACTGAGGGAAATACTTACGCTACTTTGCTGCATCACCCTTTCCTCTTCAAGGGAAAACCAACGCATGCTCAAGAGGTAGCAGGGGCTTCCTGCTCATTGAGCATAGCTATGATTACCCTTTTGATCCGGCTTGTACTCCATGATTGCAAAATACTTGGGGGCTTCCTGCTCATTGAGCATAGCTATGATTACCCTATTCATCCGGTTTGTACGCCTGGAATGAAATATTACTTGGGGGCTCTTTGTTCAACAGACAAGAGTTTTTACGACCCTTGTAATAGGCTTGGAAGCCAGGTGTATTCACCTAAAAACCCGGGTTATCCTGCCTTTTTAAGTCTGCCACTCCGCCCAGATTGACTGGAATGACTCGTCGTACTTTTGACAGTGAATCTTATACAGACCCTGAACTTGTCAAAGTTTAAACGATGATTGGTCATGTGAGGCCCGACATATAAGGTTGCATGAAGGTTTAACTCAGTGGCTGTGCGGCCGTTTGAAAGCACTTGACTTGAAGGTTTGGCAGCATGTGAAAGCCTTGTTTTTGTCTTTTGATTTATATTTGATTTGAACATTTTTTGAGATTCATCTCTTGTGACATGTTAGTACATGGTTGAAAACCGATGAGGGCTATGATGCCTTATGGTTCATATATGAATCTATCCGGAGTTTATTAACCCGGTCTGGCTTTGGACATTAAGTCGCCAGTGCATGATGGATATGTGCTTTGAGTACTGGCTCTCAGCTTTGGAATATTACCCCTCGCTGTAATGGTATGATAAGCCGACAGTATGAATAAATTAAACAAGGCGTTGTGCTCTGTCTTTTGGTTGTCGCCCTAGCTGGCGTATTAAGCCGGCAATATGTGTAAATGTCACAGGTATGATGTTTATTTTATGACTATATAAGGTTTTGTTAAGCCGGCCCTGGTTATGGACTGTTTCAGTCACCAGTGGTTTTTTATAGGTTATTATGACCCGCTCTGGGGTAAACTGCCAGAGCACTTGTGATCTGTTTATGTGCAGGAAAAATAAATCTGCTCTACATACTTGATGATGTCATAAGCATAAGTGGCAGATCTTCAACTGGCGGATCAACAGTGTTGTGTAAACAAAACATGCACAATGGCACGGCAGATCAAGAGTTTAACTAGCCTTTTACAAGGCATCTGATGGCCCAACAAGAATAAGTGTTTTGGAGATGTCAACACAGCAAAGTATTCGGCTTAATAAACTGGCTCATGACTGTTGGCGGGTTGAAGCCTCCGGGTCATCCTGCACCTCTTCTTCATCTTCAGCTCCTTGCTTATCCATCAGCTGGAAGTCAGGCATAGCCCAGTTGATACCGGTCAACACTTTGAACACAGCTTCATCATCAATAAGGTTTGATGGATCAATGTCAGGAGCGAAGGTATGCTGACGAATCGGCGGGATGAGGTCCGTTGGCTGGTGAACCGGTGCTTTCATTTTCTTGTTTTCAGCGTCATAAGCCGCTTGGTATGTGGCAATATTGGTTTCATCAGCCAGCTTACTCGCTAAGGGGCGCATTGCTCTTGCTATTTCTACAAAGTCATCAGCACTGAAGGCAGTTCCGTCTTCTTTAACGCTGGGGTAGCCATTGGCCAAATCTTCAGGATCAAGGTGTGCTTTCCATGCCTTTGCCTGGCTTAAGGCAATCAAGGCGCCGGCTCTGGCAGCTCCCCGTTTTAAGTCGTCAATCCTTCGGGGCAGCACAGATAACTGCTCCAGTGTGTCTTTGATGAGTGTCGAGGGAGATTTCTTATGCAGTGTAGCAGAAATGGTTCGTTGGGCGCCAGTATATAACTGTTCTACAAGAGTGTAGACAGCTTTAAGCCAGACGTGCATATCTGAGCCCAACTTAGCGCTCCGAGAACCTGTATCAGTAAACTTATGGGTAAGCCGACAGCCGTTTATAATATGCTTATTAAGGTGCAAGGGAGACATGTTCTTACCGAAGATGGCTGATGGCATGATATTGATCTGTTGCTTTAAGCCGGATAACTCCTCAGTCACCGGTTTAAGTCGTCTTCAGCATCTTCCGCTCTCTTCAATAGAGCTGCTTTTTCAGTTTCCCAGCCATCTTTGCCAGTATTGAAGTTTTGCTTGAGTTGCTCAATGTTCTCTAAAGCAGTCTTCAATTCTGATTTGGCCTTGGATGTTTCAGATTGTTGAGTTTTTATATTGGCCTTCAGATCATTGAGCTGCGAGTCCTTCTCAGAAAGTTCAACCTGTGGTATAAGCATGGATAGATATTATGAGTATGATTATTGTTGAAGTCCCAAGCACAATACAAGTATTTTCCTTGGCACTTGGGGGATAATGTATATTGCTCTTAAGAATTTTTTGAAGTCCCAAGCACAATACAAGTATTATACTTGGCACTTGGGGGCTAATGCATATTGCTCTTTGTTAAGACAGAATTATTGGCTAACCCGGACAAATGATGTGATCCGGTTTATAAAGACTACAGATTGGATTGTTGATTTCAAACAGGATGATTAGTCCCGACTTATTCATCACTGATTAAACCGGCCCTTGGGGGCAACGGAGGCAAAGTTGATTTTTGTTACTTAAAGTCCCGGCTTAACGCACTAGTTAAGCCGACCCTTGAGGGCTACGGATGCAAAGTTCATTACTACTATTTAAAGTCCCGGCTTAACATGATGATTTAAGCCAGCCCTTGGGGGCTACTAGTGATGCTACACGATTCTATATGGCAACTGGAAAGTCTACAACATATTCAAATTCTATCATATCCTATAGACTTGGCAGCTGATAGATAGATAATTATGAAAGAGAATGGTGATTGAATTACCTCATAGCGTTCCTTCATCAAATTAACCAAGCCGGCTTCAAACTCATGGCTGGTGTATAGACGGTTCAAATAAACAGAGTGGATGTCTTGGGCGCTGAACTGGGCGTAGCTCTCTGTAACATCCCCAATTCTAAATTTTGGAATGTTATATTAAATAACTATTTATGATTGTTTGTTTGATTGTTGTGTGACTGATTGTGTGAAATTGAGTGGAATTTGAAACTTTTTGAAAGTTGAATGACAGGGAATGAAATGACTTTCCCAAACTTTTCACTTTGCATTCTGATCTCCATGAATTCAAATTCTTGTCAAATGCAAAACCCTAGAGTGAAGATGACATGACTTCTTCCAATTAAAATGAAAAGGGTTTTTGAAAATATTTGAATTTCATTTTGCAAATAATTCAAACCAGAAACTTTATGCAACTCAATGATTTTCATGAGAGAAGATAAAATGACTTCTTCAAATTATGTGAAATATGAGTTGGAAGTTTAAAAGAATCAAATTGGAAGTTCTTTTGAAACCCTTGTTTTCAATTCAGAGTTATTTGGTTTTTCTTCAAATTATTTTCTCCAAAAAAATAAAATATATGGAAAATAGGGTAAAATGATTCCCTACAGTAGAAAATGGAGAAAAATGAGTTTGAAATCATTTTGGTATTTTAAAATATTTTATTTGGTTTTTAAATGAACCGGTAGCACAGTTTTCCTTATTTAAATTTTTGTGGATTTTAGTTTCCTTTGAAAATATGTTCATCTTTTAGGATTTATTTTTCTGAACATTTTGATATATTATATGCGTATATTATATTTCTATTTGTTTCTTAGTTTATTTCTGTTTTGTTCTCTGTTTAAAAGAAAAGGGGGAAAAGCCTTTTTAAAAGGCTGAAGCCCAGTCGTCCAGGCCATCCCTCTCTCTCTCCCCGCGGCCGAGCTGGCCCAGCAGCTCGCTCCCGTCCCCGAAAACCCTTCGCGCAAGTCGCCCGCTCCCTCTCGCTCTTGCCCGCAGCCACTGACGCGTGGGGCTTACGTCTTCTTCCTCCTCACGCCAAGCCAAGTCGACGCCCGAGCTCGCTCAACTACCGCCGTATCCCGGATCGCTCGGGATCCTCTTCCCCGATTCGCCCCCTCCTCCAAGAACCCCTCCCCCTATAATAACCCCTCTTCCTCGTCCGTTTCCGCCCTAAAGCCGCTCCGAACCCCTCTCCCCCGCCCGTATTGCCTCGCCGGAGCTCGAGCACCGCCGCCACGCCATTGCCGCCGCAGCACTCGACCCCGACCACCTTGCCGCCACCTGAGATCACCATCGTAACCCCATCGCTCGTCCGCATCTCCCCGTGCCCTAACCCAAGCCCGAAACGCACCGGAGCGCCGTCATCCGCCGATTCCCGAACGCCATCCCCGCCTCAACCTCACCGCCGTCCTCCTCTGACGTCCCCGAGATCACCACCGACCACCATCGTCATCGCCATCGTCTTCCGCATCTCCTAGACGCCTTCCCCGTCACCGGGGACCACCGGAGGCGTCGACCGCGTTGAACCCAAGCCGCCGGAACCTCGCCGGAGTCACCTCGCCGCCGCTGTGAGCATCCCCTCTCTTCTCCCCCGTTCGATCTTTTTTCAACGCTCTAGATTAGATCTATCGAGTAGGTTGGCTTTTTTATAGCTCGGTTTAGTTCCGGTTTGTTACGGTTTTTATTCGGTTTAGATCGGTTCAGGTCTAGTCATTTTAGCCGATCGGTCTTTCTGTTTTAGCCCGTACACGTTTGTGTTATTTTACAACCAAGCGCTACATAGTTCAGATCGCCCACCTCCCTCGCCTGATAGCAGTAGGCCACGTAGCTAGTGCCCGATTGTTTTTTTGTTTTGATTTTCGTTTCTGTTTTAAAAACAGAATAGTTCTGATTTTATATTGCTTATAACTTTTACGTTTTAGATCCAAATTTAGTGTTTCTTTTTGCATTAGTTTTATAATTTCTTGAAGTTTCTGTTAGTGCAATTGGATTTCATATTTGAGTTGTTTAAAATTGAATTTGATGAAATTTGTTCAAATCACCAATTTGGTCGTATCTTGAGTTTTATAAAATATTTTTGATTTATTCTTTTTGCTACTGTTTTGTTATAGTTTTGTCTATCCAGTAGCATATAGTGATTTATTTTTAGTTTATTTTAAATTAGGGTTTTAGGCAAAACAGTACTGTTTTCTATGTAGTTTTGTTTTGTTTGTAACTAAGTGAGTTTTGTTTAGATTTAATTAGTTCTTTTCGCAAAGTTTTGTTCAGTGTAATATACTTCTGTTAGAAATCAGTAGATAATTTTAGAAATTATTTTTATTAGTTTTGCTACTGTTTAGGATTTCAGTTTAGCAGAGTTAGTATATAGTGTATGTAATAGCTAGTATTGTAGTTATTTTGCTAGAAATTATTTTAGATAATTTCTTTCTGTTGTTTTGATGAAAATAGATTTTTTTCTGTTAAGTAATTTCTTAGATTAATTTAGTGTGGTTATGAAAGTTATTGGTCGATATTGTGTGTGTTGGTTTTCCCTAGTTTTCTTTAAAGTTTTATTTGGATATTTTTTTGGACTTCTTTGATTTCATTATTGTTTTATTTATATATTTTATTTAGTTGGGTGTTATTTTGATTGGTAGTATTGATTGCTAGGATTGATTGCTTATGTGAATACTACGTTTGATTATATAGATTTCAACGGACTGACGAATAGTTCTACCAAGTCATTATTCTGAGAGTGTTGTTATCTTCATCAAGTAATACCAGGCAAGTTCACTTTGACCATGTTTTTCGTACTATGTTTTATTTGCATGTAGTAGCACCCTTTTAACAACCCCTCCAGTAGTGTTATTGAATCTTGTAGTTGAGTAGAATGCATGAGGTAGGAACCCATCTCCTCAATGCTACGCTATAGTAGACGGGGTTGGTATGAGTGTTTGGGAGTGGTGTGAGAATGGAGGACTCTACGTCAATGACGACAAATTCATGATGGCATCGGCAAGGACTGCATCTTCAGGACTTTCAAGACTTCAAGATTTCGAGACTCGAGAGAAGAGTTCAATACACATTACTGGGTGAAGGACGGTTGACGGGCACCCTGGAGAAACCAGTGGATGGCCGGGATGCATGGAGAAGCGCCATGACATCTTGCGGAAAGCTTCACCTAGACTCAAAGAGACGGAAGAATACTTCATGCCCGGAAGCTTACCTGTGCAACCGCAAGTCACGATGGGCTTTGGCTTGGTTGACCTTAGTGGTGACTCTGGCTGGGACGGTGCTAGCAGATGTAGAACTACGGTAGGATTGGATGAGCACCGGACAGTGGTGAGGGGAACTCTTCGGAAGACCATGTTTCGGTCGTCTTGTTCTTAAACACCCTGAAGTGAGAGAATATAAAAAGAGGATCGAATCTTGCGGGTAAAGTGTACAAACCTCTGCAGATGGTTAAAACCTAATCGATTAGCCGTGTCCCCGGTTACGGATAATTTGAGCCTCTGGACTTGGATGTATCTCAGAACTCTCAACACCGGACTGGTAATTTAATTGTGGGCAACTTATGATGATTTGGGTGATGAGACATCGGTTGGCGGAACCATGTCATGATAGGAAATTCCATAGTACAGACTTCTGATATTCCTTTGATATAGGGAAAATAAAACCAGCTTTTACGCAAACAAAACTCAGATACGGCGCCACAAAGCCATATTGCATATAGTATAGTTTATCTTATGTTTTTATTACAGTGATCTTGCCGGTACATTCAATGTACTGACCTACACGGCTGCAACGTCTCATGTTGCAGATATTTCTTCGACGAGTAAGAGTTAAGATACAGGGTTACGGTCTACACTCAACCTACCGATGGCGTTGATGGGACTCCACACCCGTTTGTTTGTTTCCGCTGAGACTTATGAGGTATATATTAGTTTTACGTTATTTATACATGTGATTGCACTTTGATATATACATTGATGTACTGTGTGTGCTAGCATACTGATCCAGGGATGGCACAGATACACAGAGGCTTGACCGTCTGAGGTCGGGTCGCTACAGATATGGAGGATCACTTTAGGAACAACTTGATTGGAAGCAAGTATGAGGTTCAATACGCTCTTTGGTACTTTACAAAAAATGCTGCAACCTGGTGGAAAATGCATCAAGCCATACAAGGATGTAATGGAGCAAGAACTTGGGAGGAATTCAAGAAGACTCTGTTGAGATCACGTCTCATCCGGAAGCACTATGACCTGATGAAGAAATCTTTAGCCTGCGAGATTTGCGGAGAAATAAGACACACCCATGAGGAACACAAGGATGGATGCCCTCATTGTGAGAAAAATCACCCAGCCGAAGAATGCCCCACTAGGCAGGTGACTTGTTTCTTGTGTGAAGGGACTACACACTACCCTGCTCAGTGTCATATTTACCTGAAGGTACGAGAGATTACCAAGCAGCAACAGAAGCCATGAAAGAAACCCTCAAGGAAAATTCAGAAGAACCTGCGATGAAGGAAGTTATTCAAGACCCTGATGGTGAAGGCCTAAACAGATATTTCGCCCCAGCCTGCTATTCATATGGAGAAGAAGGACATTTTTCAGAGTATTGCACGAAGGAAAGCCGAGAGTATCTCGGAGACTTCCCGGCAGCAGAAGTGAAGTTTGACCCTCGAGAAATAGAAGCTCCGATCATTATGGAGAAATCCAGGAAGAGAAAACGAAGGCACCCCCAGAACAACCCAATTTCTGCAGAAAAAGACCTAAGTTCTATCCCATGTTTCGAGTGCAAGACCTTAGGTCACTATGCCAGTATGTGTCCGGAGAAGAAGCTAGAGAAGGAACCAAGAACCCAAAAAGCAGACACCATCCCCAAGAAGCCCAAGGACTTATCGGAAGTCATCTGTTTCGCTGCAAGGAAGCCGAACATTATGCTGATGAATGTCCCTACAAGAAGGAAGCTGGAGTTGAGTAGTTGGAATTTTGATATGGATAATAAGAGTGGTAGAAAGCAGTTTTATTTTCGTAAGTTCGATGAGTTGAGTTATGTAATGGGTGCTCAGGGATTGTAATGAGTTCATGAAATCAATAAAGTTAATGTGTCCTAATTCCATATGTTGAATTGTATGAGTTGTTACGCTATGAACACATATGTTGATCATTTTCGAGGATATGAGAAATCTGGTCTATGGATAAAATTGTGCATTTCACTTTAAGGGTGGCAGTACACTATTGGAACACCTAAATTATGAAATGGAAATGTGTCCCAAAGATTGGAGTTTGGACAAAATAAGTATGAGTTGTATTCTAATATTTTGGTTACCTCAGGAGTATGAAGGAACGGAGTACTATTGGATTTAAAGGAGGTGTAATATGGAACAAGAGTTACTCCAAGGATGAGTTAAAGTGGTCAAGTGTTGAAGAGAGCCATAACCCACAGGCACAGGATTTGAAAAGGAACAGACGTAACCTTGATGAAGGAAGAAATTTGGAAGAATCGGTGATTCAATCAGCATATGTTTCCTAGGAGGATACGCAAAAACCTGAGAGTTGTGAAGTAACGATAGATGTTTTGTTCAGTTTGCAGAATCAATGGAATTATCCGAACTAAGTTCGCCGACAAGAGAAATTATGCAATGCTTGTGAGGATGCCCAAGTGTTAGACTACGTGATTCACTGTCTGCGTATGTAGTAATGGTTCAAGTACGGGATGGATTGGCCCCCATACCGGAGACTTCTATCATGAACTATCATATGTTGATGGAAAATCAGATAGACTTGAAAAACTTAGAATAGTGTCGACGTGATAAGCCATAAAACCATAGAATGCGAGGACGATGGAACCATTTACAGGCAACCGTTGCCAATCGTAGGATATACGGTGAGATTCAACCCTGGCCATTTTCCTGCAGGAGAAGCCATAAATTGTTGACCACAGGAGGTTCCGATAGTTTCTTAGTATTGACGACAGACATGTTAGATATGAAGACCCACTCTTCAGAGGAACCTCACCAGGATTGAGAGGACACAAGATTTTGAGAAAAAGGTCATGCCTCGACCGGAAGAGCACCAGTGAAAGAGTTATTCCGGAGAATATGAGAAGACCGACACCGTCAACCCAAAGGATGGAGTACATGAATTTTTTCCAGAACCATAGCCTTGTTTTTAAGTTGGTAGCACCCCAGACCTCTCTGGTCGATGGATTTGCTGGAAGACCCCCAAACCCTAACCTTTTCTTGCTAGCCTCTTCGAATCTCGAGGACGAGATTCATTTTAAGTGTGGTAGGTTTGTAACATCCCCAAATTCTAAATTTTGGAATGTTATATTAAATAAATATTTATGATTGTTTGTTTGTTTGACTGTTGTGTGACTGATTGTGTGAAATTGAGTGGAATTTAAAACTTTTTGAAAGTTGAATGAGAGGGAATGAAATGACATTCCCAAACTTTTCACTTTGCATTCTGATCTCCATGAATTCAAATTCTTGTCAAATGCAAAACCCTAGAGTGAAGATAACATGACTTCTTCCAATTAAAATGAAAAGGGATTTTGAAATATTTGAATTTCATTTTGCAAATAATTCAAACCAGAAACTTTATGCAACTCAATGATTTTCATGAGAGAAGATAAAATGACTTCTTAAAATCATGTGAAATATGAGTTGGAAGTTTAAAAGATTCAAATTGGAAGTTCTTTTGAAACCCTTTTTTTCAATTCAGAGTTATTTGGTTTTTCTTCAAATTATTTTCTCCAAAAAAAATAAAATATATGAAAAATAGGGTAAAATGATTCCCTACAGTAGAAAATGGAGAAAAATGAGTTTGAAATTATTTTGGTATTTTAAAATATTTTATTTGGTTTTTAAATGAACCGGTAGCACTATTTTCCTTATTTAAATTTTTGTGGATTTTGGTTGCCTTTGAAAATATGTTCATCTTTTAGGATTTATTTTTCTGAACATTTTGATATATTATATGCATATATTATATTTCTATTTGTTTCTTAGTTTATTTCTGTTCTGTTCTCTGTTTAAAAGAAAAAGGGGAAAAGCCTTTTTAAAAGGCTGAAGCCCAGTCGTCCAGGCCATCTCTCTCTCTCCCCGCGGCCGAGCTGGCCCAGCAGCTCGCTCCCGTGCCTGAAAACCCTTCGCGCAGGTCGCCCGCTCCCTCTCGCTCTTGCCCGCAGCCACTGATGCGTGGGGCTTATGTCTTCTTCCTCCTCACGCCAAGCCAAGTCGATGCCCGAGCTCGCTCAACCGCCGCCGTATCCTGGATCGCTCGGGATCCTCTTCCCCGATTCGCCCCCTCCTCCAAGAACCCCTCCCCCTATATATACCCCTCTTCCTCGTCCGTTTCCGCCCTAAAGCCGCCTCGAACCCCTCTCCCCCGCCCGTATTGCCTCGCCGGAGCTCGAGCACCGCCGCCACACCATTGTCGCCGCAGCACTCGACCCCGACCAGCTTGCCGCCACCTCAGATCACCACCGTAACCCCATCGCTTGTCCGCATCTCCCCGTGCCATCACCCAAGCCCGAAACGCACAGGAGCGCCATCATCCGCCGAAGCCCGAACGCCAGTGCCGCCTCAACCTCACCGTCGTCCTCCTCTGACGTCCCCGAGCTCACCACCGACCACCATTGTCATCGCCATCGTCTTCCGCATCTCCTAGATGCCTTCCCCGTCACCGAGGACCACCGGAGGCGTCGACCGCGTTGAACCCGAGCCACCGGAACCTCGCCGGAGTCACCTCGCCGCCGCTGTGAGCATCCCCTCTCTTCTCCCCCGTTTGATCTTTTTTCAACGCTCTAGATTAGATCTATCGAGTAGGTTGGTTTTTTTAATAGATCGGTTTAGTTCCGGTTTGTTACGGTTTTTATTAAGTTTAGAGCGGTTCAGGTCTAGTCGTTTTAGCCGATCGGTCTTTCTGTTTTAGCCCGTACACGTTTGTGTTATTTTACGACCGACCGCTAGATAGTTCAGACGCCCACCTCCCTGGCCCGATAGCAGTAGGCCACGTAGCTAGTGCCCGATTTTTTTGATTTGATTTTCGTTTCTGTTTTAAAAACAGAATAGTTCTGATTTTATATTGCTTATAACTTTTATGTTTTAGATCCAAATTTAGTGTTTCTTTTTGCATTAGTTTTATAATTTCTTGAAGTTTCTGTTAGTGCAATTGGATTTCATATTTGAGTTGTTTACAATTGAATTTGATGAAATTTGTTCAAATCACCAATTTGGTCGTATCTTGAGTTTTATAAAATATTTTTGATTGATTCTTTTTGCTACAGTTTTGTTATAGTTTTTTCTATCCAGTAGAATATAGTGATTTATTTTTAGTTTATTTTAAATTAGGGTTTTAGGCAAAACAGTACTGTTTTCTATGTAGTTTTGTTTTGTTTGTAACTTAGTGAGTTTTATTTAGATTTAATTAGTTCTTTTTGCAAAGTTTTGTTCAGTGTAATATACTTCTGTTAGAATTCAGTAGATAATTTTAGAAATTATTTTTATTAGTTTTGCTACTGTTTAGGATTTCAGTTTAGAAGAGTTAGTATATAGTGTATGAAATAGCTAGTATTGTAGTTATTTTGCTAGAAATTATTTTAGATAATTTCTTTCTGCTATTTTGATGAAAATATATTTTATTTTCTATTAAGTAATTTCTTAGATTAATTTAGTGTGGTTATGAAAGTTATTGGTTGATATTGTGTGTGTTGGTTTTCCCTAGTTTTCTTTAAAGTTTTCTTTGGATATTTTTTTGGCCTTCTTTGATTTCATTATTGTTTTATTTATCTATTTTATTTAGGTGAGTGTTATTTTGATTGTTAGTATTGATTGCTAGGACTGATTGCTTATGTGAATACTACGTTCGATTATAAAGATTTCAATGGACTGACGAATAGTTCTACCAAGTCATTATTCTGAGAGTGTTGTTATCTTCATCAAGTAATACCAGGCAAGTTCACTTTGACCATGTTTTTCATATTTATTTGCATGTAGTAGCACCGTTTTAACAACCCTCCAGTAGTGTTATTGAATCTTGTAGTTGAGTAGAATGCATGAGGTAGGAACCCATCTCCCTCAATGCTACGCTATAGTAGACGGGGTTGGTATGAGTGTTTGGGAGTGGTGTGAGAATGGAGGACTCTACGTCAATGACGACAAATTCATGATGGCATCAGGAAGGACTGCATCTTCAGGACTTTCAAGACTTCAAGATTTTGTGACTCGAGACAAGAATTCAATACACATTACTGGGTGAAGGACGGTTGACGGGCACCCTGGAAAACCAGTGGATGGCCGGGACGCATGGAGAAGCGCCATGACATCTTGCGGAAAGCTTCACCCAGACTCAAAGAGACGGAAGAATACTTCATGCCTGGAAGCTTACCGGTGCAACCGCAAGTCACTATGGGCTCTGGCTTGGTTGACCTTAGTGGTGACTCTGGCTGGGACGGTGCTAGCAGATGTAGAACTACGGTAGGATTGGATGAGCACCGGACAGTGGTCAGGGGAACTCTTCAGAAGACCATGTTTCGGTCGTCTTATTCACAAACACCCTGAAGTGCGAGAACGTAAAAAGAGGATCGAATCTTGCGGATAAAGTGTACAAACCTCTGCAGATGGTTAAAACCTAATCGATTAGCCGTGTCCCCGGTTACGGACAATTTGAGCCTCTGGACTTGGATCTATCTCAGAACTCTCAACACCGGACTGGTAATTTAATTGTGGGCAACTTATGATGATTTGGGTGATGAGACATCGATTGGCGGAACCATGTCATGATAGGAAATTCCATAGTACAGACTTCTGATATTCCTTTGATATAGGGAAATAAAACCAGCTTTTACGCAAACAAAACTCAGATACGGTGCCACAAAGCCATATTGCATATAGTATAGTTTATCTTATGTTTTTGTTACAGTGAACTTGCCGGTACATTCAATGTACTGACCTACACGGCTGCAACGTCTCATGTTGCAGATATTTCTTCGACGAGTAAGAGTTAAGATACAGGGTTACGGTCTACACTCAACCTGCCGATGGCGTTGATGGGACTCCACACCCGTTTGTTTGTTTCCGCTGAGACTTATGAGGTATATATTAGTTTTACGTTATTTATACATGTGATTGCACTTTGATATATACATTGATGTACTGTGTGTGCTAGCATACTGATCCAGGGATGGCACAGATACACAGAGGCTTGACCGTCTGAGGTCGGGTCGCTACAGATATGGAGGATCACTTTAGGAACAACTTGATTGGAAGCAAGTATGAGGTTCAACGCTCTTTGGTACTTTACAAAAAATGCTGCAACCTGGTGGAAAATGCATCAAGCCATACAAGGATGTAATGGAGCAAGAACTTGGGAGGAATTCAAGAAGACTCTGTTGAGATCACGTCTCATCCGGAAGCACTGTGACCTGATGAAGAAATCTTTAGCCTGCGAGATTTGCGGAGAAATAGGACACACCCATGAAGAACACAAGGATGGATGCCCTCATTGTGAAAAAATCACCCAGCCGAAGAATGCCCCACTAGGCTGGTGACTTGTTTCTTGTGTGAAGGGACTACACACTACCCTGCTCAGTGTCATATTTACCTGAATGTACGAGAGATTACCAAGCAGCAGCAGAAGCCGTGAAAGAAACCCTCAAGGAAAATTCAGAAGAACCTGCGAAGAAGGAAGTTATTCAAGACCCTGATGGTGAAGGCCTAAAAAGATATTTCGCCCAAGCCTGCTATTCATATGGAGAAGAAGGACATTTTTCAGAGTATTGCACGAAGGAAAGCCGAGAGTATCTCGAAGACTTCCCGGCAGCAGAAGTGAAGTTTGACCCTCGAGAAATAGAAGCTCCGATCAATATGGAGAAATCCAGGAAGAGAAAACGAAGGCACCCCCAGAACAACCCAATTTCTGCAGAAAAAGACCTGAGTTCTATCCCATGTTTCGAGTGCAAGACCTTAGGCTAAAACAGAAAGACCGATCGGCTAAAATGACTAGACCTGAACTAATCTAAACCGAATAAAAACCATAGCAAACCGGAACTAAACCGAGCTATAAAAAAACCAACCTACTCGATAGATCTAATCTAGAGCGTTGAAAAAAGATCGAACGGGGGAGAACAGAGGGGATGCTCACAACGGCGGCGAGGTGACTCCGGCGAGGTTCCGGCGGCTTGGGTTCAACGCGGTCGACGCCTCCGGTGGTCCCCGGTGACGGGGAAGGCGTCCAGGAGATGCGGAAGACGATGGCAATGACGATGGTGGTCGGTGGTGATCTCGGGGACGTCAGAGGAGGATGGCGGTGAGGTTGAGGCGGGGATGGTGTTCGGGAATCGGCGGATGACGGCGCTCCGGTGCGTTTCGGGCTTGGGTGAGGGCACGGGGAGATGCGGACGAGCGATGGGGTTACGATGGTGATCTCAGGTGGCGGCAAGGTGGTCGGGGTCGAGTGCTATGGCGGCAATGGCGTGGCGGCGGTGCTCGAGCTCCGGCGAGGCAATACGGGCGGGGGAGAGGGGTTCGGGGCGGCTTTAGGGCGGAAACGGACAAGGAAGAGGGGTTATTATAGGGGGAGGGGTTCTTGGAGGAGGGGGCGAATCGGGGAAGAGGATCCCGAGCGATCCGGGATACGGCGGTAGTTGAGCGAGCTCGGGCGTCGACTTGGCTTGGCGTGAGGAGGAAGAAGACGTAAGCCCCATGCGTCAGTGGCTGCGAGCAAGAGCGAGAGGGAGCGGGCGACTTGCGCGAAGGGTTTTCGGGGACGGGAGTGAGCTGCTGGGCCAGCTCGGCCGCGGGGAGAGAGAGAGAGAGATGGCCTGGACGACTGGGCTTCAGCCTTTTAAAAAGGCTTTTCCCCTTTTCTTTTAAACAGAGAACAGAACAGAAATAAACTAAGAAACAAATAGAAATATAATATACGCATATAATATATCAAAATGTTCAGAAAAATAAATCCTAAAAGATGAACATATTTTCAAAGGAAACTAAAATCCACAAAAATTTAAATAAGGAAAACGGTGCTACCGGTTCATTTAAAAACCAAATAAAATATTTTAAAATACCAAAATGATTCAAACTCATTTTTCTCCATTTTCTACTGTAGGGAATCATTTTACCCTATTTTCCATATATTTTATTTTTTTGGAGAAAATAATTTGAAGAAAAACCAAATAACTCTGAATTGAAAACAAGGGTTTCAAAAGAACTTCCAATTTGATTCTTTTAAACTTCCAACTCATATTTCACATAATTTGAAGAAGTCATTTTATCTTCTCTCATGAAAATCATTGAGTTGCATAAAGTTTCTGGTTTGAATTATTTGCAAAATGAAATTCAAATATTTTCAAAAACCCTTTTCATTTTAATTGGAAGAAGTCATGTCATCTTCACTCTAGGGTTTTGCATTTGACAAGAATTTGAATTCATGGAGATCAGAATGCAAAGTGAAAAGTTTGGGAAAGTCATTTCATTCGTAAAGTGTAAAGAATTTGACAAGAATTTTACAAGAATTTGAATTCATGGAGATCGAATCTTGCGGGTAAAGTGTACAAACCTCTGCAGAGGGTTAAAACCTAATCGATTAGCCATGTCCCCGGTTACGGACAATTTGAGCCTCTGGACTTGGATCTATCTCAGAACTCTCAACACCTGACTGATAATTTAATTGTGGGCAACTTATGATGATTTGGGTGATGAGACATCGGTTGGCGGAACCATGTCATGATAGGAAATTCCATAGTACAGACTTCTGATATTCCTTTGATGTAGGGAAAACAAAACCATCTTTTACGCAAACAAAACTCATATACAGAGCCACAAAGCCATATTGCATATAGTATAGTTTATCTTATGTTTTTGTTACAGTGATCTTGCCGGTACATTCAATGGACTGACCTACACGGCTGCAACGTCTCATGTTGCAGATATTTCTTCGACGAGTAAGACTTAGGATACATGGTTACGGTCTACACTCAACCTGCCGATGGCGTTGATGGGACTCCACACCCGTTTGTTTGTTTCCGCTGAGACTTATGAGGTATATATCAGTTTTACGTTATTTATACATGTGATTGCACTTTGATATATACATTGATGTATTGTGTGTGCCATCATACTGATCCAGGGATGGCACAGATACACAGAGGCTTGACCGTCTGCGGTCGGGTTGCTACAGATATGGAGGATCACTTCAGGAACAACTTGATGGGAAGCAAGTATGAGGTTCAAAACGCTCTTCGGTACTTTACAAAAAATGCTGCAACCTGGTGAAAAATGCATCAAGCCATAGAAGGATGTAATGGAGCAAGAACTTGGGAGGAATTCAAGAAGACTCTCTTGAGATCACGTCTCATCCGGAAGCACTGTGACCTGATGAAGAAATCTTGTGCCTGCAAGATTTGCGGAGAAATAGGACACACCCATCAAGAACACAAGGATGGATGCCCACATTGTGAGAAAAATCACCCAGCCGAAGAATGCCCCACTAGGCAGGTGACTTGTTTCTTGTGTGAAGGGACTACGCACTACCCTGCTCAGTGTCATATTTACCCGAAGGTACGAGAGATTACCAAGCAGCAGAAAGAAGCTGTGAAAGAAACCCTCAAGGAAAATTCAGAAGAACCTGCGATGAAGGAAGTTATTCAAGACCCTGATGGTGAAGGCCTAAACAGATTTTTCGCCCAAGCCTGCTATTCATGTGGAGAAGAAGGACATTTTTCAGAGTATTGCACGAAGGAAAGCCGAGAGTATCTCGAAGACTTCGCGGCAGCAGAAGTGAAGTTTGACCCTCGAGAAATAGAAGCTCCGATCATTATGGAGAAATCCAGGAAGAGAAAACGAAGGCACCCCCAGAACAACCCAATTTCTGCAGAAAAAGACCTGAGTTCTATCCCATGTTTCAAGTGCAATACCTTCGGTCACTATGCCAGTATGTGTCCGGAGAAGAAGCCAGAGAAGAAACCAAGAACCCAAAAAGTAGACACCATCCCCAAGAAGCCCAAGGACTTATTGGAAGTCATCTGTTTCGCTGCAAGGAAGCCGGACATTATGCTGATGAATGTCCCTACAAGAAGGAAGCTGGAGTTGAGTAGTTGGAATTTTGATATGGATAATAAGAGTGGTAGAAAGCAGTTTTATTTTCGTAAGTTCGATGAGTTGAGTTATGTAATGGGTGCTCAGGGATTGTAAAGAGTTCATGAATCAATAAAGTTAAAGTGTCCTAATTCCATATGTTGAATTGTATGAGTTGTTACGCTATGAACACAGATGTTGATCATTTTCGAGGATATGAGAAATATGGTCTATGGATAAAATTGTGCATTTCACCTTAAGGGTGGCAGTACACTATGAGAACACCTAAATTATGGAAATGGAAATGTGTCCCAAAGATTGGAGTTTGGACAAAATAAGTATGAGTTGTATTCTAATATTTTGGTTACCTCAGGAGTATGAAGGAACGGAGTACTATTGGATTTGAAGGAGGTGTAATATGGAACAAGAGTTACTCCAAGGATGAGTTAAAGTGGTCAAGTGTTGAAGAGGGCCATAACCCACAGGCCCAGGATTTGTAAAGGAACAGACGTAACCTTGATGAAAGAAGAAAATTGGAAGAATCGGTGATTCAATTAGCATATGTTTCCTAGGAGGATACGCAAAAACCTGAGAGTTGTGAAGTAACGATAGATGTTTTGTTCAGCTTGCAGAATCAACGGAATTATCCGAACTAAGTTCGCCGACAAGAGAAATTCTGCAATGCTTGTGAGGATGCCCAAGTGTTAGACTACGTGATTCACTGTCTGCGTATGTAGTAATGGTTCAAGTACGGGTTGGATTGGCCCCCATACTGGAGACTTCTATCATGAACTACCATATGTTGATGGAAAATCAGAGAGACTTGAAAACCTTAGAATAGTGTCGATGTGATAAGCCATAAAACCATAGAATGGTAGGACGATGGAACCATTTACAAGCAACCATTGCCGATCGTAGGATATACGGTGAGATTCAACCCCGGCCATTTTCCTGCAGGAGAAGCCATAAACTGTTGACCGCCAGGAGGTTACGATAGTTTCTTAATATTGACGACAGACATGTCAGATATGAAGACCCACTCTTCAGAGGAACCTCACCAGTATTGAGAGGACACAAGATTTTGTGAAAAAGGTCATGCCCCGACCGGAAGAGCACCAGTGAAAGAGTTATTCCGGAGAATATGAGAAGACCGACACCGTCAACCAATAGGATGGAGTACATGATTTTTTTTCCAGAACCATAGCCTTGTTTTTAATTGTGGTAGCACCCCAGACCTCTCTGGTCGATGGATTTGCTGGAGACCCCCAAACCCTAACCTTTTCTTGCTAGCCTCTTCGAATCTCGAGGACGAGATTCATTTTAAGTGTGGTAGGTTTGTAACATCCACAAATTCTAAATTTTGGAATGTTATATTAAATAAATATTTGTGATTGTTTGTTTGATTGTTGTGTGACTGATTGTTTGAAATTGAGTGGAATTTGAAACTTTTTGAAAGTTGAATGAGAGAGAATGAAATGACTTTCCCAAACTTTTCACTTTGCATTCTGATCTCCATGAATTCAAATTCTTGTCAAATGCAAAACCCTAGAGTGAAGATGACATGACTTCTTCCAATTAAAATGAAAAGGGTTTTTGAAAATATTTGAATTTCATTTTGCAAATAATTCAAACCAGAAACTTTATGCAACTCAATCATTTTCATGAGAGAAGATAAAATGACTTCTTAAAATTATGTGAAATATGAGTTGGAATTTCAAAAGATTCAAATTGGAAGTTCTTTTGAAACCCTTTTTTCGATTCAGAGTTATTTGGTTTTTCTTCAAATTATTTTCTCCAAAAAATGAAATATATGGAAAATAGGGTAAAATGATTCCCTAAAGTAGAGAATGGAGAAAAATGAGTTTGAAATCATTTTGGTATTTTAAAATATTTTATTTGGTTTTTAAATGAACCGGTTGCACTGTTTTCCTTATTTAAATTTTTGCGGATTTTAGTTGCCTTTGAAAATATGTTCATCTTTTAGGATTTATTTTTCTGAACATTTTGATATATTATATGCGTATATTATATTTCTATTTGTTTCTTAGTTTATTTCTGTTCTGTTCTCTGTTTAAAAGAAAAAGGGGAAAAGTCTTTTTAAAAGGCTCAAGCCTAGTCGTCCAGGCCACCTCTCTCTCTCCCCGCGGCCCAGCTGGCCCAGCAGCTCACTCCCGTGCCCGAAAACCCTTCGCGCAGGTCACCCGCTCCCTCTCGCTCTTGCCCGCAGCCACTAACGCGTGGGACCCGCCGTCTTCTTCCTCCTCACGCCAAGCCAAGTCGACGCCCGAGCTCGCTCAACCGTCGCCGTATCCCGGATCGCTCGGGATCCTCTTCCAGGATTCGCCCCCTCCTCTAAGAACCCCTCCCCCTATATATACCCCTCTTCCTCATCCGTTTCCACCCTAAAGCCGCCCCGAACCCCTCTCTCCTGCCCGTATTGCCTCGCCGGGGCTCGAGCACCGCCGCCATGCCATTGCCGCCGCAGCACTCGACCCCGACCACCTTGCCGCCACCTGAGATCACCACCGTAACCCCATCGCTCGTCCGCATCTCCCCGTGCCCTCACCAAGCCCAAAACGCACCGGAGCGCCGTCATCCGCCGAAGCCCGAACGCCATCGCCGCGTCAACCTCGTCGCCGTCCTCCTCTGACGTCCCCGAGCTCACCACTGACCACCATCGTCTTCCGCATCTCCTGGACGCCTTCCCCGTCACCGGGGACCACCGGAGGCGTCGACCGCATTGAACCCGAGCCGCCGGAACCTCGTCGGAGTCACCTCGCCGCCGCTGTGAGCATCCCTTCTCTTCTCCCCTGTTCGATCTTTTTTCGACGCTCTAGATTAGATCTATTGAGTAGGTTGTTTTTTTAATAGATCAGTTTAGTTCCGGTTTGTTACGGTTTTTATTCGGTTTAGATTGGTTCAGGTCTAGTCGTTTTAGCCGATCGGTCTTTCTGTTTTAGCCCGTACACGTTTGTGTTATTTTATGACCGAGCGCTAGATAGTTCAGATCGCCCACCTCCCTTGCCCTTTAGCAGTAGGCCACGTAGCTAGTGCCCGATTGTTTTTTTTGCTTTGATTTTCGTTTCTGTTTGAAAAACAGAATAGTTCTGATTTTATATTGCTTATAACTTCTATGTTTTAGATCCAAATTTAGTGTTTCTTTTTGCATTAGTTTTATAATTTCTTGAAGTTTCTGTTAGTGCAATTGGATTTCATATTTGAGTTGTTTAAAATTGAATTTGATGAAATTTGGTCAAATCACCAATTTGGTCGTATCTTGAGTTTTATAAAATATTTTTGATTGACTCTTTTCGCTACTATTTTGTTATAGTTTTGTCTATCCAGTAGCATATAGTGATTTATTTTTAGTTTATTCTAAATTAGGATTTTAGACAAAACTGTATTGTTTTCTATGTAGTTTTGTTTTGTTTGTAACTTAGTGAGTTTTATTTAGATTTAATTAGTTCTTTTTGCAAAGTTTTGTTCAGTGTAATATACTTCTGTTAGAATTCAGTAGATAATTTTAGAAATTATTTTTATTAGTTTTGCTACTGTTTAGGATTTCAGTTTAGCAGAGTTAGTATATAGTGTATGTAATAGCTAGTATTGTAGTTATTTTGCTAGAAATTATTTTAGATAATTTCTTTCTGTTGTTTTGATGAAAATAGATTTTTTTCTGTTAAGTAATTTCTTAGATTAATTTAGTGTGGTTATGAAAGTTATTGGTCGATATTGTGTGTGTTGGTTTTCCCTAGTTTTCTTTAAAGTTTTCTTTGGATATTTTTTTGGACTTCTTTGATTTCATTATTATTTTATTTATATATTTTATTTAGTTGGGTGTTATTTTGATTGGTAGTATTGATTGCTAGGATTGATTGCTTATGTGAATACTACGTTTGATTATATAGATTTCAACGGACTGACGAATAGTTCTACCAAGTCATTATTCTGAGAGTGTTGTTATCTTCATCAAGTAATACCAGGCAAGTTCACTTTGACCATGTTTTTCGTACTATGTTTTATTTGCATGTAGTAGCACCCTTTTAACAACCCCTCCAGTAGTGTTATTGAATCTTGTAGTTGAGTAGAATGCATGAGGTAGGAACCCATCTCCCTCAATGCTACGCTATAGTAGACGGGGTTGGTATGAGTGTTCGGGAGTGGTGTGAGAATGGAGGACTCTACGTCAATGACGACAAATTCATGATGGCATCGGCAAGGACTGCATCTTAAGGACTTTCAAGACTTCAAGATTGCGAGACTCGAGACAAGAATTCAATACACATTACTGGGTGACGGATGGTTGACGGGCACCCTGGAGAAACCAGTGGATGGCCGGGATGCATGGAGAAGCGCCATGACATCTTGCGGAAAGCTTTACCCAGACACAAAGAGACGGAAGAATACTTCATGCCCAGAAGCTTACCTGTGCAAGTGCAAGTCACTATGGGCTCTGGCTTGGTTGACCTTAGTGGTGACTCTGGCTGGGACGGTGCTAGCAGATGTAGAACTACGGTAGGATTGGATGAGCACCGGACAGTGGTCAAGGGAACTCTTCGGAAGACCATGTTTCGGTCGTCTTGTTCTCAAACACCCTGAAGTGCGAGAACGTAAAAAGAGGGAACGAATCTTGCGGGTAAAGTGCACAAATCTCTGCAGAGGGTTAAAACCTAATCGATTAGCCGTGTCCCCGGTTACGGACAATTTGAGCCTCTGGACTTGGATCTATCTCAGAACTCAGAACACCGGACTGGTAATTTAATTGTGGGCAACTTATGATGATTTGGGTGATGAGACATCGGTTGGCGGAACCATGTCATGATAGGAAATTCCATAGTACAGACTTCTGATATTCCTTTGATATAGGGAAAATAAAACCAGCTTTTACGCAAACAAAACTCAGATACGGCGTCACAAAGCCATATTGCATATAGTATAGTTTATCTTATGTTTTTGTTACAGTGATCTTGCCGGTAAATTCAATGTACTGACCTACACGGCTGCAACGTCTCATGTTGCAGATATTTCTTCGACGAGTAAGAGTTAAGATACAGGGTTACGGTCTACACTCAACCTGCCGATGGCGTTGATGGGACTCCACACCCGTTTGTTTGTTTCCGCTAAGACTTATGAGGTATATATTAGTTTTACGTTATTTATACATGTGATTGAACTTTGATATATACATTGATGTACTGTGTGTGCTAGCATACTGATCCAGGGATGGCACAGATACACAGAGGCTTGACTGTCTGAGGTCGGGTCGCTACAGATATGGAGGATCACATCAGGAACAACTTGATTGGAAGCAAGTATGTGGTTCAATATGCTCTTTGGTACTTTAAAAAAAATGCTGCAACCTGGTGGAAAATGCATCAAGCCATACAAGGATGTAATGGAGCAAGAACTTGGGAGGAATTCAAGAAGACTCTGTTGAGATCACGTCTCATCCAGAAGCGCTGTGACCTGATGAAGAAATCTTGTGCCTGCAAGATTTGCGGAGAAATAGGGCACACCCATGAAGAACACAAGGATGGAAGCCCTCATTGTGAGAAGAATCACCCAGCCGAAGAATGCCCCACTAGGCAGGTGACTTGTTTCTTGTGTCAAGGGACTACGCACTACCCTGCTCAGTGTCATATTTACCCGAAGGTACGAGAGATTACCAAGCAGCAGAAACAAGCCGTGAAAAAACCATCAAGGAAAATTCAGAAGAACCTGCGATGAAGGAAGTTATTCAAGACCCTGATGGTGATGGCCTAAACAGATTTTTCGCCCAAGCCTGCTATTCATGTGGAGAAGAAGGACATTTTTCAGAGTATTGCACAAAGGAAAGCCGAGAGTATCTCGAAGACTTCCCGGCAGCAGAAGTGAAGTTTGACCCTCGAGAAATAGAAGCTCCGATCATTATGGAGAAATCCAGGAAGAGAAAACGAAGGCACCCCCAGAACAACCCAATTTCTGCAGAAAAAGACCTGGGTTCTATCCCCTCTTTCAAGTGCAAGACCTTAGGTCACTATGCCAGTATGTGTCCGGAGAAGAAGCCAGAGAAGGAACCAAGAACCCAAAAAGCAGACACCATCCCCAAGAAGCCCAAGGACTTATCGGAAGTCATCTGTTTTCGCTGCAAGGAAGCCGAACATTATGCTGATGAATGTCCCTACAACAAGGAAGCTGGAGTTGAGTAGTTGGAATTTTGATATGGATGGTAGAAAGCAGTTTTATTTTCTTAAGTTCGATGAGTTGAGTTATGTAATGGGTGCTCAGGGATTGTAATGAGTTCATGAAATCAATAAAGTTAAAGTGTCCTAATTCCATATGTTGAATTGTATGAGTTGTTACGCTATGAACACAGATGTTGATCATTTTCGAGGATATGAGAAATATGGTCTATGGATAAAATTGTGCATTTCACTTTAAGGGTGGCAGTACACTGTGAGAACACCTAATTTATGGAAATGGAAATGTGTCCCAAAGATTGGAGTTTGGACAAAATAAGTATGAGTTGTATTCTAATATTTTGGTTACCTCAGGAGTATGAAGGAACGGAGTACTATTGGATTTAAAGGAGGTGTAATATGGAACAAGAGTTACTCCAAGGATGAGTTAAAGTGGTCAAGTGTTGAAGTGGGCCATAACCCACAAGCCCAGGATTTGAAAAGGAACAGACGTAACCTTGATGAAGGAAGAAATTTGGAAGAATCGGTGATTGAATCAGCATATGTTTCCTAGGAGGATACGCAAAAACCTGAGAGTTGTGAAGTAACGATAGATGTTTTGTTCAGCTTGCAGAATCGATGGAATTATCCGAACTAAGTTCGCCGAAAAGAGAAATTCTGCAATGCTTGTGAGGATGCCCAAGTGTTAGACTACGTAATTCACTGTCTGCGTATGTAGTAATGGTTCAAGTACGGAATAGATTGGCCCCCACACCGGAGACTTCTATCTTGAATTATCATATGTTGATGGAAAATCAGAGAGACTTGAAAACCTTAGAATTGTGTCGATGTGATAAGCCATAAAACCATAGAATGGTAGGACGATGGAACGATTTACAGGCAACCGTTGCCAATCGTAGGATATACGGTGAGATTCAACCCCGGCCATTTTCCTGCAGGAGAAGCCATAAATTGTTGACCACAGGAGGTTCCGATAGTTTCTTAGTATTGACGACAGACATGTCAGATATGAAGACCAACTCTTCAGAGGAACCTCACTAGGATTGAGAGGACACAAGATTTAGAGAAAAAGGTCATGCCCCGACTGGAAGAGCACCAGTGAAAGAGTTATTCCGGAGAATATGAGAAGACCTACACCATCAACCCAAAGGATGGAGTACATGAATTTTTTTTTCAGAACCATAGCCTTGTTTTTAAGTGTGGTAGCACCCAGACCTCTCTGGTCGATGGATTTGTTGGAAGACCCCCAAACCCTAACCTTTTCTTGCTAGCCTCTTCGAATCTCGAGGATGAGATTCATTTTAAGTGTGGTAGGTTTGTAACATCCCCAAATTCTAAATTTTGGAATGTTATATTAAATAAATATTTATGATTGTTTGTTTCATTGTTGTGTGACTAATTGTGTGAAATTGAGTGGAATTTGAAACTTTTTAAAAGTTGAATGAGAGGGAATGAAATGACTTTCCCAAACTTTTCACTTTGCATTCTGATCTCTGTGAATTCAAATTCTTGTCAAATGCAAAACCCTAGAGTGAAGATGACATGACTTCTTCCAATTAAAATGAAAAGGGTTTTTGAAAATATTTGAATTTCATTTTGCAAATAATTCAAACCAGAAACTTTATGCAACTCACTGATTTTCATGAGAGAAGATAAAATGACTTCTTAAAATTATGTGAAATATGAGTTGGAAGTTTAAAAGATTCAAATTGGAAGTTCTTTTGAAACCCTTTTTTTCTATTCAGAGTTATTTGTTTTTCTTCAAATTATTTTCTCCAGAAAAATAAAATATATGGAAAATAGGGTAAAATGATTCCCTACAATAGAAAATGGAGAGAAATGAGTTTGAAATCATTTTGGTATTTTAAAATATTTTATTTGGTTTTTAAATGAATCGGTAGCACTATTTTCCTTATTCAATTTTTTGTGGATTTTAGTTGCCTTTGAAAATATGTTCATCTTTTAGGATTTATTTTTCTAAACATTTTGATATATTATATGCGTATATTATATTTCTATTTGTTTCTTAGTTTATTTTTGTTCTGTTCTCTGTTTAAAAGAAAAAGGGGAAAAGTCTTTTTAGAAGGCTGAAGCCCAGTCGTCCAGGCCACCTCTCTCTCCCCCCATGGCCCAGCTGGCCCAGCAGCTCGCTCCCGTGCCCGAAAACCCTTAGCGCAGGTCGCCCGTTCCCTCTCGCTCTTGCCCGCAGCCACTGACGCGTGGGGCCCGCTGTCTTCTTCCTCCTCACGCCAAGCCAAGTCGACGCCCGAGCTCGCTCAACCGCCGCCGTATCCCGAATCGCTCGGGATCCTCTTCCCCGATTTGCTCCCTCCTCCAAGAACCCCTCCCCCTATATATACCCCTCTTCCTCGTTCGTTTCCGCCCTAAAGCCGCCCCAAACCCCTCTCCCCCGCCCGTATTGCGTCGCCGGAGCTCGAGCACCACCGCCACGCCATTGCCGCCGCAGCACTCGACCCCGACCACCTTGCCGCCACCTGAGATCACCATCGTAACCCCATCGCTCGTTTGCATCTCCCCGTTCCCTCACCCAAGCCCGAAACGCACCGGAGCACCGTCATCTGCCTAAGCCCGAACGCCATCGCCGCCTCAACCTCACCGTCGTCCTCCTCTGACGTCCCCGAGCTCACCACCGACCACCATCGTCATCGCCATCATCTTCCACATCTCCTGGATGCCTTCCCCATCACTGGGGACCACCGGAGGCGTCGACCGCGTTGAACCCGAGCCGTCGGAACCTCGCCGGAGTCACCTTGTGACGCCCCCGATTTGACCGTACACTAATCATATACGCAAACGTGTACGATCAAGATCAGGGACTCACGGGAAGATATCACAACACAACTCTAAAACATAAATAAGTCATATAAGCATCAGAATACAAGCCAGGGGCCTCGAGGGCTCGAATACAAGTGCTCGATCATAGACGAGTCAGCGGAAGCAACAATATCTGAGTACAGACATAAGTTAAACAAGTTTGCCTTAAGAAGGCTAGCACAAACTGGGATACAGATCGAAAGAGGCGCATGCCTCCTTCCTGGGATCCTCCTAAACTACTCCTGGTCGTCGTCAGCGGCCTGCACGTAGTAGTAGGCACCTCCGGTGTAGTAGGAGTCATCGTCGACGGTGGCGTCTGTCTCCTGGGCTCCAGCATCTGGTTGTGTCAACCAGGTAGAATGGAAAGGGGGGAAAAGAGGGAGAAAAGCAACCGTGAGTACTCATCCAAAGTACTCGCAAGCAAGGAGCTACACTACATATGCATGGGTATATGTGTAAAGGGCCATATCGGTGGACTGAACTGCAGAATGCCAGAATAAGAGGGAGATAGCTAATCCTGTCGAAGACTATGCTTCTGGCCACCTCCATCTTGCAGCATGTAGAAGAGAGTAGATTGAAGTCCTCCAGTAGCATCGCATAGCATAATCCTACCCGGCGATCCCCTCCTCGTCGCCCTGTTAGAGAGCGATCACCGGGTTGTATCTGGCACTTGAAAGGGTCTATTTTATTAAGTATCGGTTCTAGTTGTCATAAGGTCAAGGTACAACTTCGGGTCGTCCTTTTACCGAGGGACACGGCTATTCGAATAGATAAACTTCCCTGCAGGGGTGCACCACATAACCCAACACGCTTGACCCCATTTGGCCGAATACACTTTCCTGGGTCATGCCCGGCCGCGGAAGATCAACACGTCGCAGCCCCACCTAGGCACAACAGAGAGGTCAGCACGCCGGTCTAAATCCTATGGCGCAGGGGTCTGGGCCCATCGCCCATTGCACACCTGCACGTTGCGAACGCGGCCGAAAGCACACCTAGCCTAGTAGGCATTCCAGTCCAATCCGGCGCGCGCCGCTCAGTCGCTGACGTCACGAAGGCTTCGGCTGATACCATGACGTCAAGTGCCCATAACTGTTCCCGCGTAGTTGGTTAGTGCGTATAGACCAAATGGCCAGACTCAGATCAAATACCAAGAACTCGTTAAGCGTGTTATTTTGAAGTAACCGCGGACGCCGTCCAGGGCCAGGCCCACCTCTCGCCTAGGTGGTCTCAACCTGCCCTGTCGCTCCTCCACAAGATCCACACGCGGGTACTCCTATGAGCCGACCCGACTCTAGTCACCACAGGTATCATGTATAGAGTATATAAGTATATACCCATGATCACCGCCCAAGTGATCACGGCCCGATAGTATAACACAGCAGGCGGACAAGAATGTAGGGCCACTGATGGAAAACTAGCATCCTATACTAAGCATGTAGGATTGCAGGTAGAGGTAACAACAGTAGCAGCAAGGACAGGCTATGCATCAGGATAGGATTAACGGAAAGCAGTAACATGCTACACTACTCTAATGCAAGCAGTATAGAGAAGAATAGGCGATATCTGGTGATTAAGGGGGGGGGCTTGCCTGATTGCTCTGCCAAGAAGGAGGGGTCGTCAACAGCGTAGTCGGTCGGGGCACCAGCAGCGGCGTCGGTCTCGTAGTCTACCCGAGAGAAGAGGGGGAAGAAACAATGAATACAATGCAAACAGATGCATAACGATGCATGACATGACAAAGCGTGATGCTAGGTGTGCCCAATCGCGGTAGTAGGTGATACCGACGAAGGGGGAAAACATCCGGGAAAGTATTCCCGGTGTCTCGTGTTTTCGGACAGATGAACCGGAGGGGGAAAGTTGCGAGTTCGATAGGTTAGGGATGTGTGGCGGACGAACGGGCTGCGTATTCGGATTCGCCTCGTCGTTCTGAGCAACTTTCATGTAGAAAGTATTTTCATCCGAGTTACGGATTATTTTATATGATTTTCTAAAGATTTAATCATTTTTTGGATTTAATAAATTAACTTAATTCGAAAAGTAATTAATGCATCAGCATGACATCAGCATGATGTCAGCAGTCAATGTTGACCGTTGACCTGAAAGGTGGGTCCCGCATGTCATTCACTGATAGTTAAATAATCATAGTTAATTAGGTTAACTAGTTAATTAGGCTAATTTTATTAATGATTAATTAATTAATTAATTTATTTAATTAGTTAATTAATTGATATGTTTTTTTAAGAATCCTTTTTTTTATTAAACATTCTGGGGGCTGGGCCCCATGTGTCATTGGCCCTATGGGCCTTAGTGGGTACGCGGGCGCTGGGTGCGCGCATAGCCCGAACGGGCACTAGCCCGCGGGGGCGCACCCGACTGGGCGCCGTGGTGCGGCTGGTGGGCGTGGGCGCAGCGCACCGGCGTGGAGCTCCAGGTGGCTGCGACCGGGCGGAGCATGGGGAGGGCCGCGGCTGCCGACACGCAGCAGGGCGGCCGGAGGCGGACGACGGGCGCGTGAGGCCGCGACGAGAGGGGCGGAGGCTCCTCGGCGCGAGACAGGGCGAGCGGGAAGGAGCAGCGCGTGCGGGCTCGCGCGCCAGGGCGCGTGCAGAGGCGCGCTGGGCGCGGCCTCGAGCGGCGTACAGGGAAGGGGTGCGGGGCGAGGGCCGATGTGGCTGGTCCAGGTGCGGATCGGGCGCGGCGGATGCCGTCCGACAGGGGGAGAGGGGAGGCTCGTCGTCTCATCGGCGTTCGTGGGGTAATGGCAGCGGGGCTCGGGGTGGTGGACGGGGACGATGCTCCGACGAGGAGAGGGATGAGGAGGCGAGGAGGCAGGCCGGCGGGGTGGGCGGCACCGAGCGGTGTTGGCGACGGCGGAGGAGTCCCGGCGAGTGACGAGCGGCGACGGCGGTCCGGGGCGACGTCGAGGTCGTGAGTGGGGCGACCTGCGAATGTGGGGGGGGGGGTGGGGCGACGGAAGGGCGTGCGCCGGGGGCGATGGGGACGAGGCAAGGTCGTCTCGATCCCGATCCAGACGGGTGAGAGAAGGGGATCGTGGGGGGAGTGGAGAGTGGGATCGGGCTAGGGTTCACTGGGGTTGGTTATAGGCCAGGGGAGTTGGGCCGGCTAGCTGGCAGTGGCCGCTGGGCCACGGCCCAGCTGGGGGGGGGCTCTTGTTTTCAACAGTTTCCTTTTGTTTTGTTTTTACCCTTTTATAAAAAATTTCTTTTTTACTGGTTTATTTGTAGTCCCATCTTATCAAAGTTTTATAAAAACATAAAAGTTGTACCAAAATCAGTATTACTAATTATACCTCTGATACTGAAGTTTAAACCCCTGGATAAAATATTTTAACATTTTATAATTAACAAAAGGCATTTATTAAATTGGTTATGTTGTTGTTTCATTCCCATTTGAGCATTTCAACATTTTATAAAAGTGTGGTTTCTCCACCATAATTACCTATGCATTATTTGGCTCACTCCGAACATTTTAGTTTTAATATTTGAAATCTTTTATTGTTTGCTTGATTTTGATTTTGAATTCGAATCGGTTTCGAACTAACGCGATATTAGCAACAGTAATCGAGGTGACATGGCATCATTAGCAGAGGGTTACTGTAGCTTAATTATCCGGGCGTCACAATTCTCTTCCACTACAAGAAATCTCGTCCTGAGATTTAGGAGGGGAGTAAGGGGGAAAGTTCTGGTTACGGAATTCTAACGAATCTTCTCGGTCTTGTTTGCTCTTCTCGAAGAAGTTGATCCGTTACGTTGATGCCTTCATTCCTCTGCTCCAGGTCATCATGATGAAGTCGTCATCCTTTCTTCGGGACTTCCATCGTACTTACGAATAGGTAAGGGGCAGCTCGGCTACGACAAAATGCTTATGAGGGAAACAATCTGGGGGTTAACCCATGAATGAGCATAAGAGTATCTCTCGAGTTGAACATATTTAAAATACATCGAGAGTAAGGTACGAAGGTACAATAATAGGTTCCAAGCGGATAGACAATCGTTCGATGCCTGAAAAAGAGTGTGAAAGGGGTTCAAATCATCAAGTTTAAGTATTGCATCTGATACCGGAACAGATCAATAGGAAGGTGGCTCATGAATTACACACGAAACCAAGAGTAAGGGATAACTTTGTCAACAAGGTGTACAGGAGAGTCAGGTTTCGATCGTGTGGATCTGTGGGTTATGGGCCCACCATGTGGTTAAAAGTAGGAAGGTCGGTGACATCTTGCACGATCATGTAAGCAAGGCATGTCAGAGGATAGTCTGTCGGTTATGTCAGCAACAGCATCGGTACCAAGGGCGAGGGACAAAGAGAACCATTTTCCTACTCGTTTGAACGAGGCGGACCAGTAGGCAAGGTTCTCGTCCATCGGTGGTTACCGGAATGTCATCAACAAATGCAACAGGGTCTTACTGACACGGTTGTACACCAAGGTGTTTACATAAGCAGGAGAAAATTACTACTTTGATCATATATATCACCAGAAAGGTTAAACAAATCAATGAAAAGGAAAAGGTGACCATCAGATTAAACAGAACAATGGAAAGGTAAATGTGTTTAAACACATGTTTCAGGGATATATCCTTCCCAAGGACAAGCAGAGCATGATATCCATGATATGATATAATGTAGAAAACCCTTTAGGTAAGGGGAGAGGAAGTTCATGACATTACCCATACAGCGGTGTTTGGATAATTGATAAAGATAATTTAGCATTGTGCTTCAAATGCTCTTATTGAAAATCGGAGTACCACAGACATGCTTCGGGATAGCATTGACATGGTCTTCAAGCAAAAATCGGACTTTGGATACACAAAGGATCCATCAGGAAAAACTTGTAGACTAAGTCTTACAATTTTCTCATGGAAGAATGGATAACCTTGCTAATAAGGAACCTATAACAACAGGTCATCCTGCCAGGTGTGCTGGGCATGCCATCACCTTACCGGGTCATAAAAGACCAGTGTTATAACTCTTGGAAAAATGTTCCAACCATCATATATGACCGAGATTCAGATCTGATCGGTGTTTGGATACCTCAGACTCAGGATGCCTGAGAAGAAAAGGTGCAAAACAAATTGACGAGACGATATTGTAAGATTCTCGGGAAATTTACTACGGAAGCGAGTTCCGAAACAAAAGCTCATCATTAAACCAATGAAGGGATAAGGAGGTAGCTGATGAACTCAGCGACAATTCATCGAGACTTCAAAAAGATGGGTTTCCACAATTATGTGAACAAGGAGATAACATTAGTCAGATCAAATGATATGATGATGTATGCTCGAGGAAAACATACACAGTTAAACATTGGTTGAAAGGTGCACCTGAAATATGGGCTCAGGTAGCATCACCGATGTTAGAATGGTGATTCGATAACCGACGGTCTAAGAATGGAATGTCGACCATTAACTTCAAAGCAATAAGGTTGCTAGAAGGGCAGAATCCAAACAGCATCGTTCACTTGTTGGTACCCCGGTTGGAATCAACACGAGGACCAAGAAAGAATGGTGATGGTGAGAAGTATCACTATACCAAGAATTCTTAAGAGGTGGTGAAATTCCCACGACATTCTTGACATGAAAGATGTTAATACTCCAAGGTAAAGAAGAACTAAGACTGGATAGCAAGGAACTCAAGGTATAACACAAAACACGGTCAAGTTTGTGTTTAACAGAAGGCAATAAAATGGTCGATGATAAAACAAATCATCGAGGGCAAGGATGGTATTTCTCATCATGAATTCAATTGATATCTAGGAGGGAGTCAAGATGTTGATGATGATCACGACAAATTTTGTCGAGAGGCTCCACGAAGAATCAATCGAACAGCGACTGCATCAAGCAAAAGGACCGATGCAGGGATAGATTATTGGATCCATGGATATGACACCAACTCGGAACCAAGCTTATTGTTCGAGGTGGAACGATAAGACGAGGGAATCAACGTAAGCTTAGTTAATCGTTGAAGATTATGCTCCGGGAATAAGGAAGAGGTAGCACAGTTAAAATCAGCACGATAATGATATAGCCGATCAGGCTAGGAATGACATGACGGAGTATTAAGCTTATAAGAAATTAAAATTACTTAGAGTTATTGAATCGGATTGTGGAATCAATTCACTTATCGGTGTTCTCGAGTGACTAATAACTCAGAACCCGGGGAAAATCTAAAAACAGTGAGAAGCAATACTAGATGAAGACTCATAGGAAGCAACACAGTTCTTTGATATTCTCGAGATACCGGAGGGCAATACTTGAAGGAAGATAAGAATAGAGGTTGTGGAGATGTATCGATCAACAGAAGACAAGTATTTTAACTTGTCTGAGAAATGGAATCAAGGAGAAAATGGTCGGAACCACGATTGCGAAAGGCCAGATCCTAGATATAAGATGAACTTATACCAAGGGAGTAATTAATTTAAGAGAAGCTTTTAATGATAAGATCTACATCGTGTCCATGGGCATGAACACAAAGTTCAAGGTCGACTCCCACTTGTCCAATGCATAACTTTTCATTCACTTCTCTCATTCGATGAAGTTGTATGGTAGAAAATTATCTGGTAAAATACCAGAAGGGTATGGCTTGTGAAAACCTTCGGGTTCATACGGTTTTTAGGGAAGGTATAGGTTCAATCCATCGGGGCATCTTAGAAACATATACCTCAAACTTCAAGAGTAAAATCACCAGCTCAAAAGTAGAGTATGGTTATCAAGCAGAGGATACAAATTACCAAAGGCATTAATATGAAGGACACTATCAGATAATAACCCAACAAGGGGTCTTGTGGTCTACAACGGAGCTGATGCGAGTATCGGTACTCTATCAGAGGAAGAAGGAACGAAAGGGCATCGGACTATAAAAACAACTAAGTAATTCAAAGCTCAAATGCAAAGGAATTATCATTTCCAAATCAAGGGATCAGAAGCCAATGGTCTGATTAAGAATGGATAAGTTGAATAGACTTAGGGGTACAATCGACGGCAATTTGATTGGTCGATAACCATTTCACGTTTCAAATGACGTCTGAGCCGGAAGGATGACTTCTAGGCTCTGATTGAGGATTGCGAGCATTCGCAACAAATTGAATCAACGGACTCAAAATGATAATGACAAGAGATGCCAATAAGATTACGAGACTTAAGATTAATCATAATGCAAGTAAGCAAGAATTTCAAGAGTAAAAGGCTCCTGAGGATTTTTGGAAGATCGAATGGTATTTTGAACACTTTTGTGAAATACTTGAATCAACTGGGGATGAGCGGATACTCGGTAAGTGCGAGAATTATCTGTAGGGGTATTCAGGTGACAAAGAACAGCAAGGCAGTAAGCTCAAAGGATTCTCGGAACAACAGAGAGAATTTCGGGGTATCTTGTAATAACAAGATCAACTGGGAAACATTGTATGAATGGCGAGTATACGTGGTTATCCATAGGAGTTTATCGATGGAATGGAATTGCAAAAGCGATGAACACAAGTTCTCGGGTTAACAGCGGAGAGGGTCTTCAGGGTCTTCACGTGCAGCAGACGATCATCAGTAATAAGGGGCTCTCCGGGTGAAAGTGATAACGAGATCCTAATGTTAGATTTAGCAAAATTCATTTAACCCGAATAGGAGAGAGATCAGAGTCCCAGAGTAAAGGTCGAGGAGTAAAAGATCCTAGTACCACCCAATGGCGACGTGGCCCGTAAGACACACAACCATGTTAGTAAAAAACTTTTCCAATGACTAGACTCGACTTAGGCCAAGGAGTTGGAAAGGGGGATTCCTACAGGCAGTTGGCTCTGGTACCAACTTGTGACGCCCCCGATTTGATCGTACACTAATGATACACGCAAACGTGTACGATCAAGATCAGAGACTCACGGGAAGATATCACAACACAACTCTAAAACATAAATAAGTCATACAAGCATCATAATACAAGCCAGGGGCCTCGAGGGCTCGAATACAAGTGCTCGATCATAGACGAGTCAGCGGAAGCAACAATATCTGAGTACAGACATAAGTTAAACAAGTTTGCCTTAAGAAGGCTAGCACAAACTGGGATACAGATCGAAAGAGGCGCAGGCCTCCTACTTGGGATCCTCCTAAACTACTCCTGGTCATCGTCAGCGGCCTGCACGTAGTAGTAGGCACCATCGGTGTAGTAGGAGTCGTCGTCGACGGTGGCGTCTGTCTCCTGGGCTCCAGCATCTGGTTGCGTCAACCAGGTAGAATGGAAAGGGGGAAAAGAGGGAGAAAAGCAACCATGAGTACTCATCCAAAGTACTCGCAAGCAAGGAGCTACACTACATATGCATGGGTATATGTGTAAAGGGCCATATCGGTGGACTGAACTGCAGAATGCCAGAATAAGAGGGGGATAGCTAATCCTGTCAAAGACTACGTTTCTGGCCACCTCCATCTTGCAGCATGTAGAAGAGAGTAGATTGAAGTCCTCCAGTAGCATCGCATAGCATAATCCTACCCGGCGATCCCCTCCTCGTCGCCCTGTTAGAGAGCGATCACCGGGTTGTATCTGTCACTTGAAAGGGTGTATTTTATTAAGTATCCGGTTCAAGTTGTCATAAGGTCAAGGTACAACTCCGGGTCGTCCTTTTACCGAGGGACACGGCTATTCGAATAGATAAACTTCCCTGCAGGGGTGCACCACATAACCCAACACGCTCGATCCCATTTGGCCGGACACACTTTCCTGGGTCATGCCCGGCCGCGGAAGATCAACACGTCGCAGCCCCACCTAGGCACAACAGAGAGGTTAGCACGCCGGTCTAAATCCTATGGCGCAGGGGTCTGGGCCCATCGCCCATTACACACCTGCATGTTGCGAACGCGGCCGAAAGCAGACCTAGCCTAGTAGGCGTTCCAGTCCAATCCGGCGCGCGCCGCTCAGTCGCTGACGTCACGAAGGCTTCGGCTGATACCACGACGTCGAGTGCCCATAACTGTGCCCGCGTAGTTGGTTAGTGCGTATAGACCAAATGGCCAGACTCAGATCAAATACCAAGAACTCGTTAAGCGTGTTATTTTGAAGTAACCGCGGACGCCGTCCAGGGCCAGGGCCACCTCTCGCCTAGGTGGTCTCAACCTGCCCTGTCGCTCCGCCACAAGATCCACTCGCGGGTACTCGTACGAGCCGACCCGACTTTAGTCACCACAGGTCTCATGTATAGAGTATATAAGTATATACCCGTGATCACCGCCCAAGTGATCACGGCCGGATAGTATAGCACAGCAGACGGACAAGAATGTAGGGCCACTGATGGAAAAGTAGCATCCTATACTAAGCATGTAGGATTGCAGGTAGAGGTAACAACAGTAGTAGCAAGGAAAGGCTATGCATCCAGATAGGATTAACGGAAAGCAGTAACATGCTACACTACTCTAATGCAAGCAATATAGAGAAGAATAGACGATATCTGGTGATCAAGGGGGGGGGGGCTTGCCTGATTGCTCAAGCAAGAAGGAGGGGTCGTCAACAGCATAGTCGGTCGGGGCACCAGCAGCGGCGTCGGTCTCGTAGTCTACCCGAGAGAAGAGGGGGAAGAAACAATGAATACAATGCAAACAGATGCATAACGATGCATGACATGACAAAGCGTGATGCTAGGTGTGCCCAATCGCGGTAGTAGGTGATACCGACGAAGGGGGAAAACATCCGGGAAAGTATTCCCGATGTCTCGTGTTTTCGGACAGATGAACCGGAGGGGGAAAGTTGCGAGTTCGATAGGTTAGGGATGTGTGGCAGACGAACGGGCTACGTATTCGGATTCGTCTCGTCGTTCTGAGCAACTTTCATGTAGAAAGTATTTTCATCCGAGTTACGGATTATTTTATATGATTTTCTAAAGATTTAATCATTTTTTGGATTTAATAAATTAACTTAATTCGAAAAGTAATTAATGCATCAGCATGACATCAACATGATGTCAGCAGTCAACGTTGACCGTTGACCTGAAAGGTGGGTCCCGCATGTCATTCACTGATAGTTAATTAATCATAGTTAATTAGGTTAACTAGTTAATTAGGCTAATTTAATCAGGATTAATTAATTAATTTATTTATTTAATTAGTTAATTAATTGATATGTTTTTTTAAGAATCCTTTTTTTTATTAAACATTCTGGGGGCTGGGCCCCATGTGTCATTGGCCCTATGGGCCTTAGTGGGTACGCGGGCGCTGGGTGCGCGCATAGCCCGAACGGGCACTAGCCCGCGGGGGCGCACCCGACTGGGCGCCGTGGTGCGGCTGGTGGGCGTGGGCGGCAGCGCACCGGCGTGGAGCTCCAGGTGGCTGCGACCGGGCGGAGCATGGGGAGGGCCGCGGCTGCCGACAAGCAGCAGGGCGGCTGGAGGCGGACGACGGGCGCGTGAGGCCGCGACGAGAGGGGCGGAGGTTCCTCAGCGCGAGACAGGGCGAGCGGGAAGGAGCAGCGCGTGCGGGCTCGCGCGCCAGGGCGCGTGCGGAGGCGCGCTGGGCGCGGCCTCGAGCGGCGTACAGGGAAGGGTGCGGGGGGAGGGCCGATGTGGTTGGTCCAGGTGCGGGTCGGGCGCGGCGGATGGCGTCCGACAGGGGGAGAGGGGAGGCTCGTCGTCTCACCGGCGTTCGTGGGGTAATGGCAGCGGGGAGAGGGGTGGTGGACGGGGACGACGCTCCGACGAGGAGAGGTATGAGGAGGCGAGGAGGCAGGCCGGCGGGGTGGGCGGCGCCGAGCGGTGTTGGCAACGGCGGAGGAGTCCCGGCGAGTGACGAGCGGCGACGGCGGTCCGGGGCGACGTCGAGGTCGTGAGTGGGGCGGCCTGCGAACGTGGGGGGGAGTGGGGCGACGGAAGGGCGTGCGCCGGGGGTGATGGGGACGAGGCAAGGTCGTCTCGATCCCGATCGAGACGGGTGAGAGAAGGGGATCGTCGGGGGGCAGTGGAGAGTGGGATCGGGCTAGGGTTCACTGGGGTTGGTTATAGGCCAGGGGAGTTGGGCCGGCTAGCTGGCATTGGCCGCTGGGCCACGGCCCAGCTGGGGGGGCTCTTGTTTTCAACAGTTTCCTTTTGTTTTGTTTTTACCCTTTTACTTAATTTTCTTTTTTACTGTTTTATTTGTAGTCCCATCTTATCTAAGTTTTATAAAAACATAAAAGTTGTACCAAAATCAGTATTACTAATTATACCTCTGATACTAAAGTTTAAACCCCTAGATAAAATATTTTAACATTTTATAATTAACAAAAGGCATTTATTAAATTGGTTATGTTGTGGTTTCATTTCCATTTGAGCATTTATACATTTTATAAAAGTGAGCTTTCTCCACCATAATTACCTATGCATTATTTGGCTTACTCCGAACGTTTTAGTTATAATATTTGAAATCTTTTATTGTTTGCTTGATTTTGATTTTGAATTCGAATCGGTTTCGAACTAACGCGATATTAGCAACAGTAATCGAGGTGATGTGGCATCATTAGCAGAGGGTTACTGTAGCTTAATTATCCGGGCGTCACACACCTCGCCACCGCTGTGAGCATCCCCTCTCTTCTCCCCCGTCCGTTCTTTTTTCAACGCTCTAGATTAGATCTATCGAGTAGGTTGTTTTTTTAATAGATCGGTTTAGTTCCGGTTTGTTACGGATTTTATTCGGTTTAGGTCGGTTCAGGTGTAGTCCTTTTAGCCGATCGGTCTTTCTGTTTTAGCCCGTACACGTTTGTGTTATTTTACGACCGAGCGCTAGATAGTTCAGATCGCCCACCTCCCTGGCCCGATAGCAGTAGGCCACGTAGCTAGTGCCCGATTGTTTGTTTTGTTTTGATTTTTGTTTCTGTTTTAAAAACAGAATAGTTCTGATTTTATATTGCTTATAACTTTTATGTTTTAGATCCAAATTTAGTGTTTCTTTTTGCATTAGTTTTATAATTTCTTGAAGTTTCTGTTAGTGCAATTGGATTTCATATTTGAGTTGTTTAAAATTGAATTTGATGAAATTTGTTCAAATCACCAATTTGGTCATATCTTGTGTTTTATAAAATATTTTTGATTGATTCTTTTTGCTACTGTTTTCTTATAGTTTTGTCTATCCAGTAGCATATAGTGATTTATTTTTAGTTTATTTTAAATTAGGGTTTTTGGCAAAATAGTACTGTTTTCTATGTAGTTTTTTTTGTAACTTAGTGAGTTTTATTTAGATTTAATTAATTCTTTTTGCAAAGTTTTGTTCAGTGTAATATACTTCTGTTAGAATTCAGTAGATAATTTTAGAAATTATTTTTATTAGTTTTGCTACTGTTTAGGATTTCAGTTTAGCAGAGTTAGTATATAGTGTATGTAATAGCTAGTATTGTAGTTATTTTGCTAGAAATTATTTTAGATAATTTCTTTCTGTTGTTTTGATGAAAATAGATTTTATTTTCTGTTAAGTAATTTCTTAGATTAATTTAGTGTGGTTATGAAAGTTATTGGTTGATATTGTGTGTGTTGGTTTTCCCTAGTTTTCTTTAAAGTTTTCTTTGGATTTTTTTGGCCTTCTTTGATTTCATTATTGTTTTATTAATCTATTTTATTTAGTTGAGTGTTATTTTGATTGATAGTATTGATTGCTAGGACTGATTGCTTATGTGAATACAACGTTTGATTATATAGATTTCAACGGACTGACGAATAGTTCTACCAAGTCATTATTCTGAGAGTGTTGTTATCTTCATCAAGTAATACCAGGCAAGTTCTCTTTGACCATGTTTTTCCTACCCATGTTTTATTTGCATGTAGTAGCACCCTTTTAACAACCCCTCCAGTAGTGTTATTGAATCTTGTAGTTGAGTAGAATGCATGAGGTAGGAACCCATCTCCCTCAATGCTACGCTATAGTAGACGGGGTTGGTATGAGTGTTCGGGAGTGGTGTGAGAATGGAGGACTCTACGTCAATGACGACAAATTCATGATGGCATCGACAAGGACTGCATCTTCAGGACTTTCAAGATTTCAAGATTTCGAGACTCGAGACAAGAATTTAATACAAATTACTGGGTGAAGGACGGTTGACGGGCACCCTGGAGAAACCAGTGGATGGCCAGGATGCATGGAGAAGCGCGATGACATCTTGCGGAAAGCTTCTCCCAGACTCAAAAAGACGGAATAATACTTCATGCCCGGAAGCTTACCTGTGAAACCGCAAGTCACTATGGGCTCTGGCTTGGTTGACCTTAGTGGTGACTCTAGCTGGGACGGTGCTAGCAGATGTAGAACTACGGTAGGATTGGGTGAGCACCGGACAGTGGTCAGGGGAACTCTTCGGAAGACCATGTTTCGGTCGTCTTGTTCTCAAACACCTTGAAGTGCGAGAACGTAAAAAGAGGGATCGAATCTTGCGGGTAAAGTGTTCAAACCTCTGCAGAGGGTTAAAACCTAATCGATTAGTCGTGTCCCCGGTTACGGACAATTTGAGCCTCTGGACTTGGATCTATCTCGGAACTCTCAACACCGGACTGATAATTTAATTGTGGGCAACTTATGATGATTTGGGTGATGAGACATTGGTTGGCGGAACCATGCCATGATAGGAAATTCCATAGTACAGACTTCTGATATTCCTTTGATGTAGGGAAAATAAAACCAGCTTTTACGCAAACAAAACTCAGATACAGAGCCACAAAGCCATATTGCATATAGTATAGTTTATCTTATGTTTTTGTTACAGTGATCTTGCCGGTACATTCGATGTACTGACCTACACGGAGGTAACGTCTCATGTTGCAGATATTTCTTCGACGAGTAAGAGTTAAGATACAGGATTACGGTCTACACTCAACCTGCCGATGGCGTTGATGGGACTCCACACCCGTTTGTTTGTTTCCGCTGAGACTTATGAGGTATATATCAATTTTATGTTATTTATACATGTGATTGCACTTTTATATATACATTGATGTACTGTGTGTGCCAGCATACTGATCCAGGGATGGCACAGATACACAGAGGCTTGACTGTCTGAGGTCAGGTCGCTACACTCTCTAAGTCTACCTTCCACTTGCCTTTATCTTCAGCAGAAATTTCTTCTTTGGCGTTGTGCTTAGATAAGACAGTAGGGTGACCTGGGGTTGTGAAACCAAACCCAGTAACGACAACATCATTGGTCTTTTCCTCAGCAGGCTTAATCGGGCTCGACGGCTTGGAAATAGCCGGTTCAACGTCCATATGATCTATGGAGGCTTCATGGTCTTGTGGTGGTGGATCATCAAGGGTGGCCTCAACAATTGGGTTAGAAGGTTCTAACTATTGTTTTTCCGGTTTAGACGGTTGGAGTCGTCGACCGGCTTATTCAGCTTTGCCTTCTAGCTGGGTTTGGCCCAGCCCCTGAAAATAAGAAGCATAAAGAGGTCAATATAATGATCAGGCATAAGGTTTGAATGATTGAATATACTCTTACCCAGGTACAGTCTTGAAAGTTGGGATTTGAGTTCCAGTTGATTTGCCAGAGGAGGAATGAGAAGTTCCCTGATAGTTTGAATCAGACGGGTTAAGAGGTTGTCGGAAATGACCCGCCTTGGGATAAAGTATATCAGAAATATGTAAGACCTCTGGGTGGCTTTTGCGAACCTGCGTGTTCGGTAAGCCGGAAGAAGTAATCACACCACCACTATGCCGGGTGGTACGACGAGCTTCGTGTTGCTGTTTCTTCAAAAGAAAGTTGGGATCCAAGTGAGCTAAAGGGTGATAAAAGCTTACTTTCCGGCTTGCTTGCCGGGTTTTCTGTGTTGGCAGAGGTTCTGAGCCGGAGGAAAGAATAATTACCTCTGCATCATCTGCATGGCTGGCTTCTGCGTCATCCTGATCATAGTCATTGTCAATAAGATGTATAAAAAATGAGCCAAGAGAGTCAAGTTCTACCTCCGACTCATCATCATCCTTGTCATCGTCCAAGTTTAAATCAGCGGACTCTATGGTCTTCTTCTTGGCAGGCCTCTTGGTGGCCTTTGTTTTGGTACAAGCCGGTTTTACCGATTTATCTTGTGGTTTCTTCTTCCAAAATGGAGAATTGGCCTGTTGAAGTCAAAAATATCATAAGTGGGCATAATTACTAAAAATGTTGTTGAGTGGAAGGTGTGCAACACTTACAGCTGGCGGCTTGTCGAAGGTGCAGAAAGGACTAAGTCCTATTTTACTACATTCCTTTACAGGTTCGTTCAACAATTTCTTGGTGGCTTCCGTAATTTCTGCGTTAGACAGTTGAATGTCGCAGTGGCGCTGGGGATCTTTTAAATTGCCAGTATATTCGCACATTAAGCCGGGGCGACGACTTAATGGCAAGATACTCCAGGACACCCAACACCGGACAAGGTCGACGCCGATTAAGCCATTGGCCATAAAGGCTCTAAGCTTTGAAAAAGTTGGCGCATATTTGGCCCGCTCCTTCGTGTTAATCCGTGGGGGGAGTGGATGTGTGTTGCTAAGCCGGTGATCGCGGTAACCCAGCAGGGGGTTTTCATCTGCTGGAGATGTGTTTTGATAGTAGAACCAAGTTTGGTTCCAATCTTGGGGATGACTCGGCGGCTTGGCATAGGGAAAGCTGGCTTCTTTCCTCTTCTGAATCGAAACCCCACCGAGTTCAGCCGAAGGTGTTAAACCGGAGGATGGCATTGAAGTTATAAAGATGAGCTATTCGCGGCTTAAGAGGGGACTAATGGCACCTGGTGGATTATGATTTATGAGCTGAGCCGCCCACACGGTTGTTGATTTGTAGGTCTGAAGAAAAAATTGCAAAGTGTTGAAAAAACAGATTTCAGAGATTGATGCTATGATTTTGGATCTACAACACTTCAGATAATGGAAAATATCTAGACCTAAATTGCAGTACTTGAGCAGTTCATGTGTCCAGATTGGATTTCTTATGCAAAAGGAGATGCTCTAATAGCAAAAATGAGTACCACGACTACCGCCGTGCAGGAGGGGTACCAAGTTTGAATCAAAAATCACAAGCTACGGTGAAGAGCGAAGACGAACTCCAACAAACTCGCGGAAACCCTAACGGGATCTACGGGGAAAGTAAAGGGGAAAACTCACCGGAGCTGTTGAACAGCAGAGGCGCGCGGATGGATTCTGGTCAGTTCAGGTTGATGCAACGGTCGTGGTCGAGGCAGTGGCAAAGGTCGACGGCGGCGACGAGGCTCGGGCGCTGAGGCGTCGTGTGGTAGAAGACACAGATGAGGAGGCAAGGGGGGAAACGAAAAGGGACCCCTGGCCCTATTTATAAGGCTGGAAAGATAAGTGGCACGTGCGGGAATCGAGGAGGCTAAAAAATGGATATGTGACAGCACAAACGCCTCGATTTTCGGAAGCTCATTAAAATAGAAGATATATTAAGATTTGGGCCTTGCATAATATTAATGACAGGTCACGTCACGGTGGCTTACCATGATCCTAAGGGATGACGCCATGGCGGGTTACAAGATCTCGCAAGAGTAAATCAGGAAGGATTTTTTCTAAGTGTTGAAGATTGATATGAACAAGTTCACATCAACCTGGGCCTAATGTTGGGGATATAACTACTGGGTATGACCCGCCCAGGAAGGGCCAGGTCATGCCACTGGCGGCTCATAATGACAAGGCCCATGAAGATGTTGAAGATGGCAGTTCGCGAAGCAGGCTTACTGGAGGCCCAAGACCGAAAGGCGGCTTGAGGCCCACAGGTGTGAACCGCCATATATGTATGACTTGTGTTGTAAGGCATGCGTAGTTAATCACCAAGCCGGACACGTTGTGTATGAGCCGGCCGGGATTCCGTGAGCCACCGGGCGTCAACCTGTCTATATAAAGGGACGACCCGACGACGGTTTAGGGCAAGAAACAAAAGATCGAAAGCTAGGTCAAGCGTATTCGCTCCCTGGTAATCAAAACCAAGGCAATACCACCTCAAACTGGATTAGGCCTTTACCTTCACCGCAAGGGGCCGAACTATTATAATCTCCTTGTGTCCTTTGTCCGTTTAACCCGTTTAAGCTAACCTAGTTGTGATGGCTCCACGACTAAGTCCTTCCACTAGGACATCTCCCGTGACAAATCCATGACAGACCTAGTGCATCATCATAAGTAAGGTCTCTTGCATTTCCCTAGAAGTAATTGGATCTCATATGGAGATGTTTAGTGAAGTAGAATGAAAAAAATGAATGCAACTACAGAAGAACTAGTCTGTAACTGTCGTTCGGAATTAGTTTGACGCAGTGTTAACTGAAATATGGATATCTGACTCATACGGAGTCCGCTTTCGACTCCACAAGTAGTCAAAACGTTTGTGACGACTAGATGCTTCAAAGGATTATTTCATAGGGAACTTTTTGAGGACTTTTCTTAAGGAGTTCGTTCAGAAACTTATGCAGAAACGTTGTTAACGAGCACTCGACAAACGCCTTTCGAGAACGTACACAAAGTCCCCACTATGGACCTAGTGCATCATCATAACTAAGGTTTCTTGCATTTCCCTATAAGTAATTGGGTCTCATATGGAGATGTTTAGTGAACTAGAAAGGAAAAAATTCTAATGCAACTACACAAGAACTAGACTATAAATGTCGTTCAGAATCAGTTTGGCGCAGTGTTAACAGAAACATGGATATCTGACTCATACGGAGTCTGATTTGGCTCCACAAGTAGTCAAAACATTAGTGATGACTCTATTCTTCAAACATTCTTTCATAGAGAACCTTTGGAGAATTTTTCTTAAGGAGTTCGTTCAGAAAATTGTACAGAAACTTTCTTAATGAGCACTGATGAACAAACGGCTTTCGAGAACATACACAAAGTCCCTGCTGTGAACCTAGTGCATCCTCATAACTAAGGTATCTTGCATTTTCCTAGGAGTAATTCGATCTCATATGGAGATGTTTAGTGAAGTAGAATGGAAAAAATCAAATGCAACTACACAAGAAGTAGGGTGTAACCGCCGTTCGGAATAAGCTTGGCGCACTGTTAACTGAAACATGGATATCTGACTCATACGGAGTCCGTTTTGGATCCACAAGTAGTCAAAAAATTTGTGACGACCAGATGCTTCAAAGGATTCTTTTGTAGGGAACTTTTGGAGAACTTTTCTTTAGGAGTTCGTTTAGAAACTTGTACTGAAACTTTCTTAACAAGCACTCGACAAATGTCTTTTGAGAACATACACAAAATCCCAGCTGTGGACCTAGTGCATCATCACAACTAAGGTCTCTTGCATTTCCCTAGAATTAATTGAATCTCATATGGAGATTTTAGTGAAGTAGAATGGAAAAAATCGAATGCAACTACACAAGAACTAGTTTGTAACTTTCGTTCGGAATTAGCTTTGCGAAGTGTTAATTGAAACCTGGATATCTGACTCATACGGAGACCGTTTTGGCTCCACAAGTAGTCAAAACGATTGTGAGGACCAGATGCTTCAGGCGATTCTTTCATAGGGAACTTTTTGAGCACTTTTCTTAAGGAGTTCATTCAGAAAATTGTACAGAAACTTTCTTAATGAGCACTCGACAAATGCCTTTCGAGAACATACACAAAGAACCATCTGTATACCTAGTGAATCATCATAACTAAGGTCTCTTGCATTTCCCTAGAAGTAATTGGATCTGATATGGAGATGTTTAGTGAAGTAGAATGGAAAAAATCGAACGCAACTACACAAGAACTAGTGTGTAACTGTCGTTCAGAATCAGTTTGATGCAGTGTTAACTGAAACATGGATATCTGACTCATACGGAGTCCGTTTTGGCTCCACTAGTAGTCAAAATGTTTGTGACGACCAGATGCTTCAAAGGATTCTTTCAGAGGGAACTTTTGGAGAACTTTCTTTAAGGAGTTCGTTCAGAAACTTGTACAGAAGCTTTCTTAACGAGCACTCGACAAATGACTTTCGAGAACATACACAAAGTCCCAGCTGTGGACCTAGTGCATCATCATAACTAAGGTCTCTTGAATTTCCCTATAAGTAATTGGATCTCATATGGATATGTTTAGTGAAGTAGAATGGAAAAAATCGAATGCAACTACACCAGAACTAGTCTGTAACTGTTGTTCGGAATCAGTTTGACGTAGTGTTAACTGAAACATGGATATCTGAGTCATACAGAATCCGTTTTAGATCCACAAGTAGCTAAAACGTTTGTGAAGACTAGATTCTTCAGAGGATTCATTCAGAGGGAACTTTTGGAGAACTTTTCTTAAGGAGTTCGTTCAGAAACTTGTACAGAAGCTTTCTTAACGGGCACTCGACAAACGACTTTCGAGAACATACACAAAGTCCCAGCTGTGGACCTAGTGTATCATCATAACTAAGGTCTCTTGCATTTCCCTATAAGTAATTGGATCTTATATGGAGATGCTTAGTGAAGTAGAACTGAAAAAACTGAATACAACTACACAAAAACTAGTATGTAACAGTCGTTCGGATTCAGTTTGGCGTAGTGTTAAGTGAAACATGGATATCCGAATCATACGGAGTCCGTTTTGGCTCCACGAGTAGTCAAAACATTTGTGAAGACCAGATGCTTCAGAGTATTATTAAATAGGGAAAATTTGGAGAATTTTTCTTCAGGAGTTCGTTCAGAAACTTGTTTGGAAACTTTTTTTAACAATCGACAAATGCCTTTAAAGAACATACACAAAGTCCCAGTTGTGGACCTAGTGCATCATTATAACTAAGGTCTCTTATATTTAACTATAAGTAACTATTTCTCATATGGAGATGTTTAGTGAAGTAGAATGGAAAAAATCGAATGCAACTACACAAGAACTTGTGTGTAACTTTTGTTCGGAATCAGTTTAGCGGAGTGTTAGCTGAAACATCGATATCTGACTCATACGGAGTCTGTTTTGGCTCCACAAGTAGTCCAAACGATTGTGACGACCAGATGCTTCAGACGATTCTTTCATAGGGAACTTTTTGAGCAATTCTCTTAAGGAGTTCGTTCAGAAAATTGTACAGAAATTTCTTAATGAGCACTCGACAAACGCCTTTCGAGAACATACACAAAGTCCCAGCTGTGGACCTAGTGCATCATCATAACTAAGGTATCTTGCATTTCCCTATAATAATTTGATCTCATATGGAGATGTTTAGTGAAGTAGAATGGAAAAAATTGGATGCAACTATAAAACAACTAGTGTGTAACAGTCGTTCCGAATCAATTTTCGTAGTGTTAGCTGAAACATGGATATCTGACTCATACGGAGTCCATTTTGGCTCCACAGGTAGTCAAAACGTCAGTGAAGACCAGATGCTTCAAACGGTTCTTTCATAGGGAACTTTTCGAGAACTTTTCTTAAGGAGTTCGTTCAGAAACTTGTACAGAAACTTTCTTAACGAGCAGTCGACAAACGTCTTTCGAGAACATACACAAAGTCCCAGCTGTGGACCTAGTGCATCATCATAACTAAGTTCTCTTGAATTTCCCTATAAGTAATTGGATCTCAGATGGATATGTTTAGTGAAGTAGAATGGAAAAATCGAATGCAACTACGCAAGAACTAGTCTGTAACTGTCGTTCGGGATCAGTTTGACGCAGTGTTAACTGAAACATGGATATCTGACTCATACGGAGTCCGTTTTGGTTCGACAAGTAGTCAAAACGTTTGGGATGACCAGATGCTTCAAAGGATTCTTTCATAGGGAACTTTTGGAGAACTTTTCTTAAGTTCATAAAATTGTACAAAAATTTTCTTAATGAGCACTCGACAAACACCTTTCGAGAACATACACAAAGAACCAGCTGTGGACCTAGTGCATCATCATCACTAAGGTCTCTTGCATTTCCCTATAAGTAATTGGATCTCATACGGAGATGTTTAGTGAAGTAGAATGGAAAAAATTGAATGCAACTACACAAGAACTAGTGTGTAACTGTCGTTCGGAATCAATTTTGGGCAGTGTTTACTGAAACATGGATATCTGACTCATGTGGAGTCCGTTTTTGCTCCACAAGTAGTCAAAAGGTTTGTGACGACCAGATGCTTCAAAGGATTCTTTCAGAGGGATGTTTTGGAGAACATTTCTTAAGGATTTCATTCAGAAACTTGTACAAAAGCTTTCTTAACAAGCACTCGACAAACATCTTTCGAGAACATACACAAAGTCCCAGCTGTGGACCTAGTGCATCATCATAACTAAGGTCTATTGCATTTTCCTAGAAGTAATTGGATCTCATATGAGGATGTTTAGTGAAGTAGAATGGCAAAAATCGAATGCAGCTACACAAGAACTAGTCTGTAACTGTCGTTCGGAATCAGTTTTGCGAAGAGTTAACTGAAACATGGATATCTGACTCATACGGAGTTCGTTTTGGCCCCACAAGTAGTCAAAACATTTGCGACGACCAAATGCTTCAAATGATTCTTTCATAGGGAACTTTTGGAGAAATTTTGTTCGGAATCAGTTTTGCGCAGTGTTAACTGAAACATGGAGATCTCACTCATACGGAGTCCATTTTGGCCCCACAAGTAGTCAGAATGATTGTGACGACTAGATGCTTTAGACGATTCTTTCATAGGGAACTTTTTGAGCACTTTCTAAAGGAGTTCATTCAGAAAATTGTACAAAAAATTTCTTAATGAGCACTCGACAAACGCCTTTCGAGAACATACACAAAGAACCAGTTGTGGACCTAGTGCATAATCATAACTAAGATCTCTTGAATTTCCCTAGAAGTAATTGGATCTCATATGGAGATGTTTAGTGAAGTAGAATGGAAAAAATCGAATGCAGCCACACAAGAACTAGTCTGTAACTGTCGTTCGGAATCAGTTTTGCGAAGAGTTAACTGAAACATGGATATCTGACTCATACGGAGTTCGTTTTGGCTCCACAAGTAGTCAAAACATTTCCGACAACCAGATGCTTCAAATTATTCTTTCATAGGGAACTTTTGGAGAAATTTTCTTAAGGAGTTCGTTCAGAAACTTGTAAAGAAACTTTCTTAACGAGCACTAGACAATCATCTTTCGAGAACATACAAAAAGTCCCAATTGTGGACCTAGTGCATCATCATAACTAAGGTCTCTTGCATTTCCCTATTAGTAATTGGATCTCATATGGAGATGTTTAGTGAAGGAGAATGGAAAAAATCTAATGCAACTAACAAGAACTAGTCTGTAGCTGTCGTTTGGAATCAGTATGGCGCAGTGTTAATTGAAACAGGGATATCTGTATCATACGGAGTCTGTTTTGGCTCCACAAGTAGTCAAAACGTTTGTGACAACCAGATGCTTCAAACTATTCTTTCATAGGGAACTTTCGGAGAACTTGACTTAAGGAGTTTTTTCAGAAAACTGTACAGAAACTTTCTTAATGTGCACTCGACAAACACCTTTTGAGAACATACACAAAGAACCAGCTGTGAAACTAGTGCATCATCATAACTAAGGTCTATTGCATTTTCCTAGAAGTAATTGGATCTCATATGGAGATGTTTAGTGAAGTAGAATGGAAAAAATCGAATGCAAGTACACAAGAACTAGTCTGTAACTGTCGTTCGGAATCAGTTTTGCGCAGTGTTAACTGAAACAAGGATATCGGACTCATACGGAGTCCGTTTTGTCTCCACAAGTAGTCATAACATTTGTGACGACCAGATGCTTCAAAGGATTCTTTCATAGAGAACTTTTGGAGAAATTTTCTAAAGGAGTTCGTTCAGAAACTTGTACAGAAACTTTCTTAACGAGCACTCAACAAACGTCTTTCGAGAACATTCACAAAGTCCCAGGAGTGGACCAGTGCATCATCATAACTAGGTCTCTTGCATTTCCCTATAAGTAATTTGATCTCATATGTAGATTTTTAGTGAAGTATAATGGAAAAATATCAAATGCAACTACACAAGAACTAGTCTGTAACTGTCGTTCGGAATCAGTTTTACGCAGTGTTAACTGAAACATGGATATCTGACTCATATCGAGTCTGTTTTGGCTCCACAAGTAGTCAAAATGTTTGTGACAACCATATGCTTTAAACGATTCTTTCATAGGAAACTTTTGGAGAACTTTTCTTAAGGAGCTCTACAGGTGTCTCCGATGTTGATTGTTGAGTTGGCATAGATCGAGATTAGGATTTGTCACTCCGTGTATCGGAGAGGTATCTCTGGGCCCTCTCCGTAATGCACATCGCTATAAGCCTTGCAAGCACTGTGACTAATGATACGTCTCCAACGTATCTACTTTTCCAAACACTTTTGCCCTTGTTTTGGACTCTAACTTGAATGATTTAAATGGAACTAACCCGGACTGACGCTGTTTTCAGCAGAATTACCATGGTGTTATTTTTGTGCAGAAATAAAAGTTCTCGGAATGACCTGAAACTTCACGGAGAATATTTTTGGAATTAATAAAAAATACTAGCGAAAGAATAAACACCAGGGGGCCCACACCCTGTCCACGAGGGTGGAGGGTGCGCCCACCCCCTGGGGCACGCCCCCTACCTCGTGGGCCCCCTAAGGCTCCACCGACCTCAACTCCAACTCTATATATTCACATTCAGGGAGAAAAAAATCTCGGAGAAGGATTCATCGCGTTTTAGCCAAGCCCTAATCTCTCTCGGGAGGGATGATCTGGAGTCTGTTCGGGGCTCCGGAGAGGGGAATCCATCGCCATCGTCATCATCAACCTTCCTCCATCACCAATTTCATGACGCTCACCGCCGTGCGTGAGTAATTCCATCGTAGGCTTGCTGGACGGTGAAGGGTTGGATGAGATTTATCATGTAATCGAGTTAGTTTTGTTAGGGTTCGATCCCTAGTATCCATTATGTTCTGAGATTGATGTTGCTATGACTTTAATATGCTTAATGCTTGTCACTAGGGGCGGAGTGCCATGATTTCAGATCTGAACCTATTGTGTTTTCATGAATATATGTGAGTTCTTGATCCTATCTTGCAAATCAATAGTCACCTACTATGTGTTATGATCCGGTAACCCCGAAGTGACAATAATCGGGACCACTCCCGGTGACGACCGTAGTTTGAGGAGTTCATGTATTGACTAAGTGTTACTGCTTTGGTCTGGTACTCTATTAAAAGGAGGCCTTAATATCCCTTAGTTTCCAATAGGACCCCGCTGCCACGGGAGGGTAGGACAAAAGATGGCATGCAAGTTCTTTTCCATAAGCACGTATGACTATATTCGGAATACATGCCTACATTACATTGATGAACTGGAGCTAGTTCAGTGTCACCCTATGTTATAACTGTTGCATGAGGAATCACATCCGACATAATTATCCATCATTGATCCATTGCCTACGAGCTTTTCACATATTGATCTTTGCTTTGTTACTTTTTTGTTGCCACTGTTACAATTACTACAAAACTGCTACTGTTACTTTTGCCACCGTTACCGTTACTTCCATACTACATTGCTACTAAATACTTTGCTGCAGATATTAAGTCTTTCAGGTGTGGTTGAATTGACAACTCAACCGCGTATACTTGAGAATATTCTTTGGCTCCCCTTGTGTCGAATCAATAAATTTGGGTTGAATACTCTACCCTCGAAAACTGTTGCGATCCCCTATACTTGTGGGTTATCAAGACTATTTTCTGGCGCCGTTGCCGGGGTGCATAGCTCTATTCTTTGAGTCACTTAGGATTTATATCTGTTGATCACTATGAGGAACTTGAAAGATGAAAGAACCAAGATTTTTCCCTCAACTATGAGGGGAGGTAATGATTTGCCATCTATCTCTGCACTTGATTCACCTTCCGTTATGAGTAAATTTGCGACACCTACATCTGCTATTGATTCTGATATGTCGCATGTTATTGATGATGCCACTTCTACTATGCATGATACTTATGATGAAACTACTTCTATGCTTGATAATACTGTGCCACTAGGTGAATTTCTTGATGAACAACTTGCTAGGGTTAGAGAGAATGAAATTATTGAAACTGATATTATTGATGAAAGTGATGATGAAGATTCTCCCCCTAGATATGAATTGCTTGATGTGCGTGAGGGTTATGTTATGGATGAAGAAACTGCTAGAGACTTTTTTGCTTGCAAATATAGATATGATCTTAAGAAACTGTTAGTTAAGCTGAAAGAAAAGTCCTTGAATGCTAGAATGAAATATGACCCTACTTTTGCTACTTCACCTATCTATATTTCTGATAAGGATTATGATTTCTTTGTCGATCCTGAGTTAATCACTTTGGTTGAATCTAATCCTTTTTATGGCTATGAATCTGAAACTGTTGTGGCACATCTTACTAAATTGAATGATATAGCCACCCTATTCACTAATGAGGAAAAAATTCATTACTACTATATCCTTAAGTTATTTCCGTTCTCATTAAAGGGTGATGATAAAACATGGTTTAATTCTCTCGCCCCTGGTTGTGTGCGTAGTCCCCAGGATATGACTTATTACTTCTCTACTAAATATTTCCCGCTCATAAGAAACAAGCTGCCTTAAGGGAAATATATAATTTTGTGCAAATTGAAGAAGAGAGTCTCCCACAAGCTTGGGGGAGGCTTCTCCGATTACTTAATACTTTGCCTGATCATCCTCTCAAGAAAAATGAAGTACTTGATATCTTTTATAATGGACTAACCGATGCTTCCAGAGACCACCTGGATAGTTGTGTTGGTTGAGTTTTCAGGGAAAGAACTGCTGAGCAAGCTAAATTGCTATTGAATAATATACTGAGTAATGATAATGATTGGACACTTCCTGAACCAACTCCTAAGCCAACTCCGAAGAAAAGGGGTATTCTATTCCTCAGTCCTGAAGATATGCAAGAGGCAAAGAAATCTATGAAAGAAAAGGGTATTAAAGCTGAAGATGTTAAGAATTTACCACCTATTGAAGAAATACATGGTCTTGGTAACCTGACACAGGTAGTAAAGGTAAATTCTCTCTATAAATTTGATGAAGGTGATATTCCTCGTTATAAGTCTGCTAGCCAATGCTTAGATGAGTTTGATAATTTTATTGTTAAACAAGAAAACTTTAATGCTTATGATGGTAGACAATTGAAACGAAATGCTTATATTATTGAACACTTGAGTGATTATATGTCTAGAGTTAAGGGTGAACTTAAACTCATTATTAAACATGCTTCTTTGGTTACCACTCAAGTAGAACAAGTGCTTAAAGCTGAGAATGATTTGCTCAATGAATTAAATAATAAGAAAAATGATGTACCTGTTGTGGTTGCAAACGTTACTATTTTAACGGACTTTGTTATTCTTAATATTCCTGAGGATGATAGTATGTCTATTATTCTTGGTAGACCCTTTTTGAATATTGCAGGGGCTGTTATTGCTTGCAACAAAGGCAATGTCACTTTTCATGTTAATGGTAATGAGCATATGGTACACTTTCCGAGAAAACAACCTCAAGTCCACAGTATCAATTCTACTGGAAAAATTCCAACGATTACTATTGGAGGTTTTGAATTCCCTCTTCCTACTGTCAAGAAGAAATTTGATATTCTTATTGTTGGGGATGTGCATATCCCCGTTGAGGTAACCTAGTGTTATTCGAAAATTCTCCGGTTTCATGTTATTCGGAAAGAGTTTGTTAACAAGACTTGATCAACCTTGTTAGTGGATTCCTTTTGATGAGCATGAGATGGATGAAGTTAGAAAGCACAACTTTCTGTACCCTCCTTTTACTTTCTGTTATTTAGATTAAATAAAGCAAAAATAGTATTTTCTGCCTATTTTTTGAATTATCCTTGCAATAAAATATACCCCAAAAATAAAAGTTCTCCAACCGTCCCGAAAATGAAATATGATTTTTTGTAGAATATTTAAGAATATCTGGCACTGAGAACACACCAGGGGGAGCCACCACCTGGCCACGAGGGTCCAGGGCGCGCCCACCCATTGGGGCGCGCCCCCCTGCCTCGTGGACCCCCTCCATTTATTCCAGCACCCACTCACTTCGTCTTCCTCCAGAAAAAATCCTCCCATAGCTCAAAACCGTGTTCTAGCTCATCTTGCTGCCATTTTCGATCTCCTTGCTCAAAGCTCCATTCACAAAACTGTTTGGGGAGTTTTTTCTTCGGTATGTGACTCCTCCAATAGTCCAATTAGTTTTTGATCTAGTGCTTTATTTGTTGTAAATTTTTGCTGCTTAGGTGACCCTGTTCTTGAGCTTGCATGTCAAATTTATATGGTCAAAAGTAGTTTTAATGCATGATATAGCCTCCAGGCACTTGTGGGAGTAGTTGCTATCAATTTTGTTGAGTTTGTTTCACTTTTATTTTGAGTCACTAAAAATTTCAGAAATTTTCAGAGGAAGAAAATGTTGAAGAGATTGTTGAGAGGCTCTTCGAGCAGAAGCTCGAAGGATAAGCAGAATGAGGAAAATAAAAAACCCAAATACAATCTTCCTCGCACTGCGGAGGTTCGGCCGTGCGAATGGCCTTGCGAAGAATTCTTGAGAGCCGCCGAGATTTATGATGATTTTTATTACTTGGCTGAGAATGCAGGCCTCACCGATTTCCTCCACGACCCGCGCGAACAGTATCTCCTACTCACTAATATTTTCGTGCAATTTTTTTAACTTTCATGCTAAGAAATCACCACCTTCAGTGGATTTTCATTTATATGATGAAGTTAAGGAGATTTCACTCCGTGATTTTTGTCGGGTCTGCAAGATACCCTTTGTAGGCAGCATCGAGGAACCACACTGTAATGATGTGGAGGAATTTATTGATAAAATTGTTGTAGGGAAACGAGGAAAGTTTCAGATGCTAGAATTACTAGTATACATTTTCCTGTTCTACGTTACTTTGCAATATTTGCTAGTAGATGCTTGATTGGTCGCGGGAACAGTGGAAATCTTAGTGCTCCTGATATTGTTATTTTGCGCCATGCTTTGTTTCGTGATACAACTTTCAGTTTAGGCGCTATTATTGCTAAACGATTAAGTCTGAACCATACAAAGGGCCCCATATTCGGCGGCATCTTTGCTTCGTGCCTTGCTGCACACTTTGAGATACCTATTAGGCATTATGAGAAAGAAGAAAAGTTGATGCCTCCTGTTTTTCTAGATTATAAGAGCATGGTAGCACATGACTTTATTGTTAAAAATAAGAAGTGACTGCTTAAGTATAATTTGATATTTGGAAAAACTCACTATGAGGTTATTACCTTGCCTGCGCCCTCTTTGTTTAACATATCTAGTAAAGTAGAATGGAAAATATCGAATGCAACTACACAAGGACTAGTCTGTAAATTTTGTTCGGAATCAGTTTTGCGCAGTGTTAACTGAAACATGGAGATCTCACTCATACGGAGTCCATTTTGGCCCCACAAGTAGTCAGAACGATTGTGACGACTAGATACTTCAGACGATTCTTTCATAGGGAACTTTTTGAGCACTTTCTAAAGGAGTTCATTCAGAAAATTGTACAAAAAATTTCTTAATGAGCACTCGACAAACGCCTTTCGAGAACATACACAAAGAACCAGTTGTGGACCTAGTGCATAATCATAACTAAGATCTCTTTAATTTCCCTAGAAGTAATTGGATCTCATATGGATATGTTTAGTGAAGTAGAATGGAAAAAATCGAATGCAGCCACACAAGAACTAGTCTGTAACTGTCGTTCGGAATCAGTTTTGCGAAGAGTTAACTGAAACATGGATATCTGACTCATACGGAGTTCGTTTTGGCTCCACAAGTAGTCAAAACATTTGCGACGACCAGATGCTTCAAATGATTCTTTCATAGGGAACTTTTGGAGAAATTTTCTTAAGGAGTTCGTTCAGAAACTTGTAAAGAAACTTTCTTAACGAGCACTAGACAATCATCTTTCGAGAACATACAAAAAGTCCCAATTGTGGACCTAGTGCATCATCATAACTAAGGTCTCTTGCATTTCCCTATTAGTAATTGGATCTCATATGGAGATGTTTAGTGAAGGAGAATGAAAAAAATCGAATGCAACTAACAAGAACTAGTCTGTAGCTGTCGTTTGGAATCAGTATGGCGCAGTGTTAATTGAAACATGGATATCTGTATCATACGGAGTCTGTTTTGGATCCACAAGTAGTCAAAACGTTTGTGACAACCAGATGCTTCAAACTATTCTTTCATAGGGAACTTTCGGAGAACTTTACTTAAGGAGTTTTTTCAGAAAACTGTACAGAAACTTTCTTAATGTGCACTCGACAAACACCTTTTGAGAACATACACAAAGAAGCAGCTGTGGACCTAGTGCATCATCATAACTAAGGTCTATTGTATTTTCCTAGAAGTAATTGGATCTCATATGGAGATGTTTAGTGAAGTAGAATGGAAAAAATCGAATGCAAGTACACAAGAACTAGTCTGTAACTGTCGTTCGGAATCAGTTTTGCGCAGTGTTAACTGAAACAAGGATATCAGAATCATACGGAGTCCATTTTGGCCCCACAAGTAGTCATAACGTTTGTGACGACCAGATGCTTCAAAGGAATCTTTCATAGAGAACTTTTGGAGAAATTTTCTAAAGGAGTTCGTTCAGAAACTTGTACAGAAACTTTCTTAACGAGCACTCAACAAACGTCTTTCGAGAACATTCACAAAGTCCGAGGAGTGGACCAGTGCATCATCATAACTAGGTCTCTTGCATTTCCCTATAAGTAATTTGATCTCTTATGTTGCTTTTTAGTGAAGTATAATGGAAAAATATCAAATGCAACTACACAAGAACTAGTCTGTAACTGTCGTTCGGAATCAGTTTTACGCAGTGTTAACTGAAACATGGATATCTGACTCATATCGAGTCTGTTTTGGCTCCACAAGTAGTCAAAATGTTTGTGACAACCCTATGCTTTAAACGATTCTTTCATAGGAAACTTTTGGAGAACTTTTCTTAAGGAGCTCTACAGGTGTCTCCGATGTTGTTTGTTGAGTTGGCATAGATCGAGATTAGGATTTGTCACTCCGTGTATCAGAGAGGTATCTCTGGGCCCTCTCCGTAATGCACATCGCTATAAGCCTTGCAAGCACTGTGACTAATGATACGTCTCCAACGTATCTACTTTTCCAAACACTTTTGCCGTTGTTTTGGACTCTAACTTGAATGATTTGAATGGAACTAACATGGACTAACGCTGTTTTCAACAGAATTACCATGGTGTTATTTTTGTGCAGAAATAAAAGTTCTCGGAATGACCTGAAACTTCACGGAGAATATTTTTTGAATTAATAAAAAATACTAGCGAAAGAATAAACACCAGGGGGCCCACACCCTGTCCACGAGGGTGGAGGGTGCGCCCACCCACCTGGGGCACGCCCCCTACCTCGTGGGCTCCCTAAGGCTCCACCGACCTCAACTCCAACTCTATATATTCACGTTCAGGGAGAAAAAAATCTCAGAGAAGGGTTCATCGCGTTTTACGATATGGAGCCACCGCCAAGCCCTAATCTCTCTCAGGAGGGATGATCTGGAGTCTGTTCGGGGCTCCGGAGAGGGGAATCCATCGCCATCGTCATCATCAACCTTCCTCCATCACCAATTTCATGATGCTCACCGCCGTGCGTGAGTAATTCCATCGTAGGCTTGCTGGACGGTGAAGGGTTGGATGAGATTTATCATGTAATCGAGTTAGTTTTGTTAGGGTTCGATCCCTAGTATCCATTATGTTCTGAGATTGATGTTGCTATGACTTTAATATGCTTAATGCTTGTCACTAAGGGCCGAGTGCCATGATTTCAGATCTGAACCTATTATGTTTTCATGAATATATGTGAGTTCTTGATCCTATCTTGCAAATCAATAGTCACCTACTATGTGTTATGATCCGGTAACCCCGAAGTGACAATAATCGGGACCACTCCCGGTGATGACCGTAGTTTGAGGAGTTCATGTATTGACTAAGTGTTACTGCTTTGGTCTGGTACTCTATTAAAAGGAGGCCTTAATATCCCTTAGTTTCCAATAGGACCCCGCTGCCACGGGAGGGTAGGACAAAAGATGGCATGCAAGTTCTTTTCCATAAGCACGTATGACTATATTCGGAATACATGCCTACATTACATTGATGAACTGGAGCTAGTTCAGTGTCACCCTATGTTATAACTGTTGCATGAGGAATCACATCCGACATAATTATCCATCATTGATCCATTGCCTACGAGCTTTTCACATATTGATCTTTGCTTAGTTACTTTTTCGTTGCCACTGTTACAATTACTACAAAACTGCTATTGTTACTTTTGCCACCGTTACCGTTACTTCCATACTACATTGCTACTAAATACTTTGCTGCAGATATTAAGTCTTTCAGGTGTGGTTGAATTGACAACTCAACCGCGTATACTTGAGAATATTCTTTGGCTCCCCTTGTGTCGAATCAATAAATTTGGGTTGAATACTCTACCCTCGAAAATTGTTGCGATCCCCTATACTTGTGGGTTATCAAGACTATTTTCTGGCGCCGTTGCCGGGGTGCATAGCTCTATTCTTTGAGTCACTTAGGATTTATATCTGTTGATCACTATGAGGAACTTGAAAGATGAAAGAACCAAGATTTTTCCCTCAACTACGAGGGGAGGTAATGATTTGCCATCTATCTCTGCACTTGATTCACCTTCCGTTATGAGTAAATTTGCGACACCTACACCTGCTATTGATTCTGATATGTCGCATGTTATTGATGATGCCACTTCTACTATGCATGATACTTATGATGAAACTACTTCTATGCTTGATAATACTGTGCCACTAGGTGAATTTCTTGATGAACAAATTGCTAGGGTTAGAGAGAATGAAATTATTAAAACTGATAATATTGATGAAAGTGATGATGAAGATTCTCCCCCTAGATATGAATTGCTTGATGTGCCTGAGGGTTATGTTATGGATGAAGAAACTGCTAGAGACTTTTTTGCTTGCAAAGATAGATATGATCTTAAGAAACTATTAGTTAAGCTGAAAGAAAAGTCCTTGAATGCTAGAATGAAATATGACCCTACTTTTGCTACTTCACCTATCTGTATTTCTGATAAGGATTATGATTTCTTTGTTGATCCTGAGTTAATCACTTTGGTTGAATCTAATCCTTTTTATGGCTATGAATCTGAAACTGTTGTGGCACATTTTACTAAATTTAATGATATAGCCACCCTATTCACTAATGAGGAAAAAATTCGTTACTACTATATCCTTAAGTTATTTCCGTTCTCATTAAAGTGTAATGCTAAAACATGGTTTAATTCTCTTGCCCCTGGTTGTGTGCGTAGTCCCCAGGATATGACTTATTATTTCTCTGCTAAATATTTCCCGCTCATAAGAAACAAGCTGCCTTAAGGGAAATATATAATTTTGTGCAAATTGAAGAAGAGAGTCTCCCACAAGCTTGGGGGAGGCTTCTCCGATTACTTAATACTTTGCCTGATCATCCTCTCAAGAAAAATGAAGTACTTGATATCTTTTATAGTGGACTAACCGATGCTTCCAGAGACCACCTGGATAGTTGTGCTGGTTGTGTTTTCAGGGAAAGAACTGCTGAGCAATCTGAATTGCTATTGAATAATATACTGAGTAATGATAATGATTGAACACTTCCTGAACCAACTCCTAAGCCAACTCCGAAAAAAGGGGTATTCTATTCCTCAGTCCCGAAGATATGCAAGAGGCAAAGAAATCTATGACAGAAAAGGGTATTAAAGATGAAGATGTTAAGAATTTACCACCTATTGAAGAAATACATGGTCTTGATAACCCGACACAGGTAGTAAAGGTAAATTCTCTCTATAAATTTGATGAAGGTGATATTCCTCGTTATAAGTTTTCTAGCCAATGCTTAGATGAATTTGATAATTTTATTGTTAAACAAGAAAACTTCAATGCTTATGATGGTAGACAATTGAAAAGAAATGCTTATATTATTGAACACTTGAGTGATTATATGTCTAGAGTTAAGGGTGAAATTAAACTCATTAGTAAACATGCTTCTATGGTTACCAGTCAAGTAGAACAAGTGCTTAAAGCTGAGAATGATTTGCTCAATGAATTAAATTATAAGAAAAATGATAATGTTGTTAGAGTCGTGACTAGAGGGGTAGAATGACTGAGGAAACTTTGTATCCTGAGGGCCACCCTAAGAGAATTGAGCAAGATTCTCAAAGAACTAATGTTGATACACCTAGTCCTTCTAAGAAGAAGAAAAAGAGAAGTGATAGGACTTTGCATGCTTCTAGTGAATATGTTGTTGACACACCTGAGAATCCTGATATTTCTATTTCTAATGCCGAAACACAATCTGGTAATGAACATGAACCTAGTGATAATGTTAATGATGATGTTCATGTTGATGCTCAACCTAGCAATAACAATGATATAGAGATTGAACCTGCTGTTGATCTTGATAACCCACAGTCAAGAAAGAGAGCCATGGGTTCAGAAACCCATGCCCTTTCCTCCTAAACCATCCAAGAAAAAGGATGATGAGGATTTTGAGCGCTTTGCTGAAATGATTAGACCTATCTTTTTGCGTATGCGTTTAACTGATATGCTTAAAATGAATCCTTATGCTAAGTATATGAAAGATATTGTTACAAATAAAAGAAAGATATCGGAAGCTGAAATTTCCACCATGCTTGCTAATTATACTTTTAAGGGTGGAATACCTAAGAAACTAGGAGATCCATGAGTACCAACTATACCATGCTCCATTAGAAGAAACTATGTTAAAACAGCTTTATGTGATCTTGGAGCCGATGTTAGTGTTATACCTCTCTCTTTATATCATAGACTTGATTTGAATAAGTTGAGACCTACTGAAATATCTTTGCAAATGGCCGATAAATCAACTGCTATACCTGTCGGTATTTGTGAGGATGTATCTGTTGTGGTTGCAAACGTTCCTATTTTAACGGACTTTGTTATTATTGATATTCCCGAGGATGATAGTATGTCTATTATTCTTGGTAGAACCTTTTTGAATACTGCAGGGGCTGTTATTGATTGCAACAAAGGCAATGTCACTTTTCATGTTAATGGTAATGAGCACACAATACACTTTCCGAGAAAACAACCTCAAGTCCACAGTATCAATTCTATTGGAAAAATTCCAATGATTACTATTGGAGGTTTTGAATTCCCTCTTCCTACTGTCAAGAAAAAATATGATATTCTTATTGTTGGGGATGTGCATATCCCCGTTGAGGTAACCTAGTGTTATTTGAAAATTCTCCGGTTTCGTGTTATTTGGAAAGAGTTTGTTAAGAAGACTTGATCAACCTTGTTAGTGGATTCCTTTTGATGAACATGAGATGGATGAAGTTAGAAAGCACAACTTTCTGTACCCTCTTTTTACTTTCTGTTATTTAGATTAAATAAAGCAAAAATAGTATTTTCTGCCTATTTTTTGAATTATCCTTGCAATAAAAAATACCCCGAAAATAAAGGTTCTCCAAACGTCTTGAAAAGGAAATATCATTTTTTGTAGAATATTTAAGAATATCTTGCACTGAGAACACACCAGGGGGAGCCACCACCTGGCCACGAGAGTCCAGGGCGCGCCCACCCCCTGGGGCGTGCCCTCTGCCTCGTGGACCCCACGTGGACCCCCTCCACTTATTCCAGCATCCACTCACTTCGTCTTCCTCCAGAAAAAATCCTCCCATAGCTCAAACCCGTGTTCTAGCTCATCTTGCTGCCATTTTCGATCTCCTTGCTCAAAGCTCCATTCACAAAACTGTTTGGGGAGATTGTTCTTCGGTATGTGACTCCTCCAATGGTCCAATTAGTTTTTGTTCTAGTGCTTTATTTATTGCAAATTTTTGCTGCTTAGGTGACCCTGTTCTTGAGCTTGCATGTCAAATTTATATGGTCAAAAGTAGTTTTAATGCATGATATAGCCTCTAGGCACTTGTGGGAGTAGTTGCTATCAATTTTGTTGAGTTTGTTTCACTTTTATTTTGAGTCACTAAAAATTTCAGAAATTTTCAGAGGAAGAAAATGTTGAAGAGATTGTTGAGAGGCTCTTCGAGCCGAAGCTCGAAGGATAAGCAGAATGAGGAAAATAAAAAGCCCCAATACAATCTTCCTCGCATTGCGGAGGTTCGGCCGTGCGAATGACCTTGCGAAGAATTCTTGAGAGCCGCCGAAATTTATGATGATTTTTATTACTTGGCTGAGAATGCAGGCCTCACCGATTTCCTCCATGACCCGCGTGAACAGTATCTCCTACTCACTAATATTTTCGTGCAAATTTTTTTACTTTCATGCTAAGAAATCACCACCTTCAGTGGATTTTCATTTATATGATGAAGTTAAGGAGATGTCACTCCGTGATTTTTGTCGGGTCTGCAAGATACCCTTTGTAGGCAGCATCGAGGAACCACACCGTAATGATGTGGAGGAATTTATTTAAAAAATTGATGTAGGGGAAACAAGGAAAGTTTCAGATGCTAGAATTACTAGTATACATTTTCCTGTTCTACGTTACTTTGCAATATTTGCTAGTAGATGCTTGATTGGTCGCGGGAACAGTGGAAATCTTAGTGCTCCTGATATTGTTATTTTGCACCATGCTTTGTTTCCTGATACAACTCTCAGTTTAGGCGCTATTATTGCTAAACGATTAAGTCTGAACAGTACAAAGGGCCCCATCTTCGGCGGCATCTTTGCTTCGTGCCTTGCTGCACACTTTGAGATACCTATTAGGCATTATGAGAAAGAAGAAAAGTTGTTGCCTCCAGTTTTTCTAGATTATAAGAGCATGGTAGCACATGACTTTTTTGTTAAAAATAAGAAGAAACTGCTTAAGTATAATTTGATTTTGGAAAAACTCACTATGAGGTTATTACCTTGCCTGCGCCCTCTTTGTTTAACATATTTTCAGGCACGTACCTCATCTTGCCGGAGGCTGTTTATGCATACTGGAGCCCGATACCAGTTCCAGAGCCTGAGCCGGAGTCACCCCTTGACCTTTATCGACAGTCTGTTTATCAGTGGGATCTAGAGGAGATCGCCAACCAGTGGCACCCAGAGGACACACCTCCGTACGCCGGAGAGGGCAGCTTTGAGCCGTGGCCCTAGACCAACTTAGGCCAAAAGCCTAAGCTTGGGGGAGTACGTATTTCTCACCGATATTACATTCATGTTCACTCACTCATCCTAGTTGTCGGTGCTCATACTTTTTCATTGTACTATCCATGCTAGTTTATTTTATTTTCTAGCCTTCTTCTTGTGTGATTGAAAAAACTTAAGAAAAACCAAAAAAATTAGTTGTAGCTTTTAGCTAGCTTACTTTCCATGCCTGTAGTCGTAGCAATTAAAAGAAAACCCAAAAAAAAATCTTGTTCTTCTTTTGCTTGTTGGGAGCTTTCCCGTGTAAATAGTTTTATTTTATTTCTTTTCTTTGGGGGTCAAGAAGAGAAGACCATGATGAAAATGTTGAAGTGGCTCTTATATGCATTATTGTTGATTTAACTAAGAGCCCATATTACCTTGTCTTCTCCCTTGTATTAAATGCTTGCAGATTTCAGCTTAGTCCAATGCACGTGCACTATTATTATTATCACCACCGTTCGGTCGTGCGAGTGAAAGGCAATAATGACGATATATGATGGACTGATTGAGATAAGAGAAGCTGGTATGAACTCGACCTATCTTGTTCTTGTAAATATGATTAGTTCATCGTTCCTGATTCAGCCTATTATGAATGAAACATGTTTGCAATGACAATTAGAGATTATAGTTGCTCATGCCATGCTTAATTTTCTAGGAGTTTATAATGGTTTACCTTGCGTGCCAACATGCTATTAAAATGGTTGTGATGTGGTATGATAGGGTGGTATCCTCCTTTGAACGATTCGAGTGGCTTGACTTGGCACATGTTCACACATGTAGTTGAAACAAAATCAACATAGCCTCCATGATATTTATATTCATGGTGAATTATATCCTACTCATGCTTGCACTCAGTGTTGATTAATTTTAATGCATGTTCATGACTGTTGTCGCTCTCTAGTTGGTCGCTTCCCAGTCTTTTTCTAGCCTTCACTTGTACTAAGCGGGAATTCTGCTTGTGCATCCACTTCCATAAACCCCAAAGTTATTCCATAAGAGTCCTACATACCTTCCTATATGCGGTAATTACCTGCCGTTCCAAATAAATTTGTATGTGCCAAACTCTAAACCTTCAAATGAAATTCTGTTTTGTATGCTCGAATAGCTCAACTAGGGCTGTCTATATCTTCCATGCTAGGTAGGTTATTCTCACGAGGAGTGGACTCCGCTCCTCATTCACGAGAAAATGGTAGTACCGGGGTGCCCAGTCCCATGCTTAAATCAAAATAATTGTAAACAAAACTCCCCGAGGACTGTTGTTAGTTGGAGGCACCCGTTGTTTTGGACAAGCCATGGATTGATGTTTGTTGGTGGTGGGGGAGTATAAACTTTACCATTCTACTTGGGAACCGCCTAATGTGTGTATCATGGAAGATATCGAGATCTCTTGGTTGTTATGTTGACAATGAAAGTATGCCACTCAAATATTATTTATCTCTGCTTCAAAATCGAGATCTGGCACCTCTACAAATCCCTGCTTCCCTCTACGAAGGGCCTATCTATTTACTTTTATGTTGAGTCATCACCCTCTTATTAAAAAGCACCAGCTGGAGAGCACCGCTGTCATTTGCATGCATTACTATTAGTTTACATTGAGTATGACTATGAATGGATCTCTTTTACCATGAATTACAATGTCTAGTCAGTCCTTGATCTTCAGGGGCGCTCTGCATTTATTTTTTGCAGTCTCAGAAAAGGCTAGCGAGATACCATCTTATTATATCATATTATAATTGTTTTGAGAAAGTGTTGTCATCTGAGATTTAATATTATTGCTCGCTAGTTGATTAGGCCATTGATATGAGTAAATATGAGACCTAAGTGTTATTGTGAATATAGTTAGTTCACAATCTTTGCTGAAAACTTGAATGCTAGCTTTACATATTTACAACAACAAGAGCAAACAGAGTTTGTAAAAGTTTTTCTTTATCACTTTCAGTTTGTCAACTGAATTGCTTGAGGACAAGCAAAGGTTTAAGCTTGGGGGAGTTGATACGTCTCCAATGTATCTACTTTTCCAAACACTTTTGCCCTTGTTTTGGACTCTAACTTGCATGATTTGATTGGAACTAACCCGAACTGGCACTGTTTTCAGCAGAATTGCCATGGTGTTATTTTTGTGCAGAAATAAAAGTTATCGGAATGACCTGAAACTTCATGAAGAATATTTTTGGAATTAATAAAAAATACTGGCGAAAGAATCAACACAAGGGGCCCACACCCTGTCCACGAGGGTGGAGGGCGCGGCCACCCCCCTGGGGTGCGCACCCTGCCTCGTGGGCCCCCTGAGGCTCCACCGACCTCAACTCCAACTCTATATATTCACGTTCGGGGAGAAAAAATCTGAGAGAAGGATTCATCACGTTTTACGATACGGAGCTGCCGCCAAGCCCTAATCTCTCTCGGGAGGCTGATCTGGAGTCCGCTCGGGGCTCCGGAGAGGGGAATCCGTCGCCATCGTCATCATCAACCTTCCTCCATCACCAATTTCATGACGCTCACCACCGTGCGTGAGTAATTCCATCGTAGGCTTGCTGGACAGTGATGGGTTGGATGAGATTTATCATGTAATCGAGTTAGTTTTGTAAGGGTTTGATCCCTAGTATCCATTATGTTCTGAGATTGATGTTGCTATGACTTCGCTGTGCTTAATGCTTGTCACTAGGGCCCGAGTGCCATGATTTCAGATCTGAACCTATTATGTTTTCATGAATATATGTGAGTTCTTGATCCTATCTTGCAAGTCAATAGCCACCTACTATGTGTTATGATCCGGTAACCCCGAAGTGACAATAATCGGGACCACTCCCGGTGATGACAGTAGTTTGAGGAGTTCGTGTATTCACTAACTGTTAATGCTTTGGTCCGGTACTCTATGAAAAGGAGGCCTTAATATCCCTTAGTTTCCAATAGGACCCCGCTGCCACGGGAGGGTAGGACAAAAGATGTCATGCAAGTTCTTTACCATAAGCACTTCTGACTATATTTGGAATACATGCCCACATTACATTGATGAACTGGAGCTAGTTCAGTGTCACCCTATGTTATAACTGTTGCATGAGGAATCACATCCGACATAATTATCCATCATTGATCCATTGCCTACGAGCTTTTCACATATTGATCTTTGCTTAGTTACTTTTTCGTTGCCACTGTTACAATTACTACAAAACTGCTACTGTTTCTTTTGCCACTGTTACCGTTACTTCCATACTACTTTGCTACTAAATACTTTGCTGCAGATATTAAGTCTTTCAGGTGTGGTTGAATTGACAACTCAACTGCTAATACTTGAGAATATTCTTTGGCTCCCCTTGTGTCGAATCAATAAATTTGGGTTGAATACTCTACCCTCAAAAACTGTTGCGATCCCCTATACTTGTGGGTTATCAACTAATGAGTTAGTTACGGGATGATGTATTACGGAATGAGTAAAGAGACTTGCCGGTAACGAGATTGAACTAGGTATGATGATACTGATGATCGAATATCGGGCAAGTAACATACCGATGACAAAGGGAATTACGTATGTTGTTATGCGGTTTGACCGATAAAGATCTTCGTAGAATATGTAGGAGCCAATATGAGCATCCAGGTTCCGCTATTGGTTATTGATCAGAGATGTGTCTCGGTCATGTCTACATAGTTCTCGAACCCGCAGGGTCCGCACGCTTAACGTTCGATGACGATTTGTATTATGAGTTATGTGATTTGAGGACCGAAGTTTGTTCAGAGTCCCGGATGAGATCACAAACATGACGAGGAGTCTCGAAATGGTCAAGAGGTAAAGATTCATATATTGGAAGGTTGCATTTGGACATCGGAATGGTTTCGAGTGGTTCTGGCATTTTTTCAGAATACCGGGGGGTTACCGGAACCCCCAGGGAGAAGTATTGGGCCTATTGGGCCTTATTGGAGGAGAGGAGAAAGGCCACGTGAGAGGGGCGCCCCACCTCTCCCCCCTTGCCCAAACATAATTGGACTAGGGAGGGGGCCGGCCCCCCTCTTTCCTTCTACCTCTCTTCCTCCTTCCCTCTCTCCCCCTCTTGGAAAAAGGAAGGGGACTCCAACTAGGATTGGGAATCCTAGTTGGACTCCCCCATGGCGCGCACCCCCCTTGGCCGGCCTCCTACTCCACCCTCCTTTATATACGTGGGCAGGGGGGCACCCCAAAGTACAGCAGACAATCTGTTAGCCGTGTGCGGTGCCCCCTCCACAGTTTAACACCTCGATCATATCGTCGTAGTGCTTAGGCAAAGCCCTGCGCCGGTAACTTCATCATCACCGTCGCCACGCCGTCGTGCTGACAGAACTCTCCCTCGTCCTCAACTGGATCAAGAGCTCGAGAGACGTCATCATACTGAATGTGTGCTGAACATGGAGGTGTCGTACGTTCGGTACTTCGATCGGTTGGATCATGAAGACGTTCGACTACATCAACCGCATTACTAATTAAACGCTTCCGCTTTGGTCTACGACGGTATGTGGACACACTCTCCCGTCTCGTTGCTATGCATCTCCTAGATAGATCTTGCGTGATCGTAGGGATTTTTTTGAAATACTGTGTTCCCCAACAGTGGCTTCCGAGCCAGGTCTATGCATAGATGTTATATGCACGAGTAGAACTCAAAGAGTTGTGGGCGATAAGTCATACTGCTTACCACCAACGTGTTACTTTGATTCGGTGGTATTGTTGGATGAAGCGGCCCGGATCAACATTACATGACCGCGTTCATGAGACTAGTACTACCGACGTGCTTCGCACACAGGTGGCTAGCGGGTGTCTGTTTCTCCAACTTTAGTTGAATCGATTTTGACTACAGCCGATCCTTGTTGAAGGTTAAAACAACACACTTGACAAAAAATCGTTGTGGTTTTGATGCGTAGGTAAGAACGGTTCTTGCTTAAAGCCCGTAGCAGCCACGTAAAACTTGCAACAACAAAGTAGACGACATCTAACTTGTTTTTGCACGGCATGTTGTCATGTGATATGGTCAAGACGTGATGAGATATAAATTGTTGTATGAGATGATCATGTTTTGTAATAGTTATCGGCAACTGGCAAGAGCCATATGGTTGTCGCTTTATTGTATGAAATGCAATCGCCATGTAATTGCTTTACTTTATCACTAAGCGGTATCGATAATCGTAGAAGCAATAGTTCGCGAGACGACAACAATGCTACGATGGAGATCAAGGTGTCAAGCCGGTGATGATGGAGATCATGACAGTGCTTTGGAGATGGAGATCAAAGGCACAAGATGATGATGGCCATATCATGTCACATATTTTGATTGCATGTGATGTTTATCCTTTATGCATCTTATTTTGCTTAGTTCGGCGGCAACATTATAAGATGATCCCTCACTAAATTTCAAGGTATAAGTGTTCTCCCTGAGTATGCACCATTACTACAGTTCGTCGTGCCGAGACACCACGTGATGATGGGGTGTGATAAGCTCTACGTTCACATACAATGGGTGCAAGCCAGTTTTGCACATGCATAATACTCAGGTTAAATTTGACGAGCCTAGCATATGCAGATATGGCCTCGGAACACTGAGACCGAAAGGTCATGAATCATATAGTAGATATGATCAATATAGTGATGTTCACCATTGAAAACTACTCCATCTCACGTGATGATCAGACATGGTTTAGTTGACATAGATCACGTGATCATTTAGATGACTAGAGGGATGTCTATCTAAGTGGGAGTTCTTAAGTAATATTGTTAATTGAACTTTAATTTATCATGAACTTAGTACCTGATAGTTTTTGCATGTCTATGTTGTTGTAGATCAATGGCACGTGCTACCGTTCCCTTGAATTTTAATGCGTTCCTAGAGAAAGCTAAGTTGAAAGATGATGGTAGCAATTACACGGACTGGGTCCGTAACTTGAGGATTATCCTCATTGCTGCACAGAAGAATTACGTCCTCGAAGCACCGCTGAAAGGATCGAGATGGACCTAGAGGGGGGTGAATAGGTACAATTACAAATTTTAATTATTACTTAGCAATTTTAGGCAATAATGCGGAATATGAAAGTGAGCCTAACAATTGCAAGTATGATGCTAAGGGCTAAGCAAGATAAACAAGTAAGTGAGTAAGCAAGTACAATATGATATGTAAGAGCTAAGAGACAAGTAACCACAAGTAGAGAGTTAGGGTTAGGGATAACCGCAACTCTGGGAGACGAGGATGTATGTCGATGTTCACTTCCTTGGAGGGAAGCTAGTCACCATTAGAGAGGTTGATGTTACCACGAAGGCACACTAACGCCACGAAGGCTCACCCTATTCCCCCTTTGATACAACACCACGAAGGCGTTTCTCAACCACTAGTGGTAGACCTTGGGGTGGTCTCCAAACCCTCACAAACTTTTCCGGGGGTAATCACAATAGTCGATTCCTCTCCGAAAGACTCCTACCGCCTAGGAGTCTCCAACCTCCAAGAGTAACAAGAACGATGGGAAATGCTCAAGAACTTGCTCAAATCACGAATTCCTTTGGTGAGAAGAAGGGGAAGGAGTGGATCTATCACTTGATTGGAGAACTTCTCTCAAATGTTCCCAAATCCCTTGGGGATCTTGGATTTGGTGTAGAGGATCAAGAGAGGGAGTGAGATGTGTTCTTGGAAAGCTCAAAGTGAATGGTCCACCTTATCCCGTGGGAGGGAGGAGGCTATATATAGTGATAGTGTAAAACTGACCGTTGAGCCACTCGGTGCATTGGAGCTGTCGGACGTCCGGTGAGTACCGGATGTCCGGTGGCACAGATTGGACTGGATTTCTAGAGAGAGACGGACGTCCGGTGACCGGTCGTCCGGAGTGGACCGGAAATCCACTATATTCTTTCTGTGAGGATGCACCGGACATCCGGAAAGAGCCAGATGCCCGGTCGGCTGTGAGGGGCCGGACGTCCGTAGATTATCGGTCGTCCGGTGAAAACAGAGCACACTAGCTCATGTGCACAAAGAGCTTTGTGCACAAGTTAGTGGAAGAGCTAGGGGTGAAGCAGAGATGGTGTGAGAGGATATTTTGTGGGTTTTGAGCAAGTCTTTCATGAAATCCGACGGTCCCCTCTTGATAGTGCGGGATCCCAATACTCAAGAACAAACCGAAAAAGAGCCAAAGCTATTGTCTTCTATCTCCGCTCTTGAGTGATATACATTTGTCCGTAGTAATGATCAACGCATGGCCCTTGAGACATAATCTTGAGATATACTTGATAAAAATGATTAGTCCCCTATATGCATGTTGTCATCAACATCAAAATAAGATTAAGGGCATGATTGCACTTTGAATCTCCCCCTTTTTGGTAGTTGATGGCAACATACATGCACTTCTCAATATGTAAGAAAAACTTTGAATATTGAAATGATTTGTTGTGGAGCTCCCCCTAAGTATGTGTAATAATAAGATAAGCATGAACAAGAGATCTCCCCCTCAATATGATACCAACACAACCAAATCACATAAACAAGATAACAAAATACCATAATGGGCTCCATAGATAGATAGGTGCATTACACAGCCCATAAAGGTTCATCACTCATTGCCTAGTACATAAAGCGACAATAAACATAACATTGGTTTGATACAAGCTAATCTCACAACATTACATAATAGATAAGTGCCTACTCCCCCTTGGCATCAAGTACCCAAAAGGGGTCATAACATCATCAAATCGCATCGTCATCATCATCATGATGAGCACCACTGCCACCAGCCTCGTCAAGGAAATAAGCCCACTCAGGACCCAAGGGAAAGCCAAAGTCAGAAGGTGATTCGTCAGGAAGACGTTCATCATCACTCACATCAAAAATGTAACATCCCAAATTTTCAATTTGGTATGTTATACATAGATCATCATTGCATATCATGTTTTATTGCATTTTGACAAATCCTCGATAAATCCTAAGCAACTCAAGGACCCTCGGAGAGAGTTGGGGATTTTCTCGAATTTTCATATTTGATTTTCATCAAATAATAAGACGAGGATTTTGGTTTTAATTATTTTCTCTCCGGAAAAATATTTCAATTTAAAAATAAACGAGAGGAGAAAATATGACTTCTCCAAAACAATTGAAATACTGGAGGAAAAGTGTTAAAATCATTTATTGGAATTTATTTGGATTTTATTTGCAATTTTAATTGCATTAAAAATATTGCATGTTTTCAAAAATTTATTTCGGGTTAAAAATGTTCACCCTATTCTAGATTTTCTAACTAGACGGGGAAAATTTGTTTTATCTTTTTTGGACTTCTATTTATTTTTCTACGAATTATTTTCCACGGAACGTATTTAAAAAAAACTGCGCGCACCCGCTGGGCCGAGCCCAGCCGAGCCGCAGGCCGGCCCACCCCGCGCCCGTCTCCTCCCCGGAGACCGAGGGGAGCACGACGCCGCCGCCGAGTCCTGCCGCCGCACGCCTCCCCGGCCGCCCCCTCCCCCAAGCCACCGCCCCCTCCCCCTCCT